>NC_056743.1:945663119-945963119 GCF_019279795.1 Protopterus annectens | reverse complement strand
GGCTACTACCAAGCAGTAATAACTGCAGCAGAATAATACAATTGAGTACTTTTAAGAAGAAGCACAAGCAAAATAAGGTAATAAAGTGGGAAGAAACAATTACAGTAAAAGCAGATGAATAAAGTGCAATTATTTTTATATAACAATAGAAAACAAGCAAACTGATTTGAACAAATTATCCAATTAACCAGTAAAAAAACTCAAAACAGAGCCCTGTTCCAGCAGTCTTCAATCTGACAAGTTCTAACCACACACTCCTGCCACTAGGGTGCAGGGGAACCTACTCCAAAAAAGATGCCCTAGATTAGTGCTCAAGTTATACAAACAAAGCTAGATTCAGCAGGCCAGAATCTAGTCTATGGTACAGCAGATAAGGTGCACCAATATCAGAAAAAACAGTTCAAAGCCTTTAACCAGAAATTCCCAGCTCAAAAGGGCAGAATCTAGCCTCTCCTCCCACAAGAGTGCAGACCACAAACCTTCTTAATGTAAAATAACTGGCCTGGAGCCCAAGTGCTTAAACCAGAAATAATGCGCTTTTAGAATAACAGACACTGAACATTCAATCAGTAATTCCCAACTTAGAAGGATGTAAGCTACCTGTCCTGCCACAACAGTACAGACCACAAACCTTCTTAATGTAAAACTGGTCTGAAGCCCAAGTGCAATAACCAAAAGACTTAGAATAACAGTTACAATTTAATCAGGCTACTACCAAGCAGTAATAAATGTGGCAGAATAAACACAACTGAGTACTTTTAAGAAGAGGCAAAAGCAAAATAAGGTAATAAAGTAGGAAAAAACACAAATACAGTAAAAGCAGATAAATTGCAATTTTTTTTATATATATAACAATAGAAAACAAGCAAACTGATTTGAACAAATTACCCAATTAACCGGTAAAAAAACTCCGAACTGAGCCCTGTTCCAGCAGTCTTCAATCAGATAAGTTCAGGGCCTAGGTGGGTATGCCTACTCAAATGTTCTCCCTGTATTAGGCAGAAAGAGCTATTGAGACTAGACTAGGATAGAGCTTGGATAGGGCTGAACAGATTTGAATGATAGGAGTGTCTGAAATCAAAATATGATCTCACTGTACTCGGTTGAGTGAGCAAATGAGATGGAGATGGGCCTAGGAGGAATGGCCAAACACAAATTTACAGGAGGGATGGTCAATTCCAAAGCCACGTCAGAGAGAGAAAGTACAGTTTTGTACCTACCATAAATGTAGATGTTCGAGTGTTCACCCCGCTGCAGTCATCACACTTGGGTTATCCTGCCGTCAGGCGGTCCCGCAGTCGGCCCGAATTCCAAAGTCTTGGTCCGGCGTCGGTTGTTGTCACTTCTTCCCTGATGTCAGTATGCCAGGGGTATATAAGAGGCATCCGACGCCATTTTCTTCAGTTTTTCTTGCCCCAGATGTAAGGTGCCCCCAATAGGTAGGCAAAATATATATATATATACATATAGTTATATAAAAATAAAACAAAACCCTTAGGCACAAGCAAATACACCACAGAGGTAGTATAGGATAGAGTGGTAGACATAAGTTCAGCTAGTTCAGAGGGGATGGAGGGAGGGTAACCTGGACTGCAGCAGGGTGAACACTCGAACATCTACATTTATGGTAGGTACAAAACTGTACTATGTTCATCGTGTTACCCTGCTGCAGTCATCACACTTGGGTTGAATCCCAAAGCTAAGGATGGGAGGTGGAGTCAAACAGGGTTAGAAGAAGCTAGTAGGCCCTGCAAAACTGTAGTGGCAAAACCAGCTCTAGTCTTAGAGTATAGAGGTAAGTGGATAGTGTTTGGTGAAGGTGTGCACTGAATTCCAAGTTGCAGCTTCCAGAATATCCTTGGTTGGCACTCATGTAGCTGTAGCCCTGGTGGAGTGGGACGTAATGTTAGCAGGTACCAGTTTCCCATGATGTGTGTAGCAGAAACGTATGTAATGCCCTATCCATTTAGAAATGGTCGGTTTTGAGATAGCTTTTCCTTGTGATCCTGTAGCATAGGCTACAAAGAGCTGGTCAGTTTTTTGGAAAGCCTTAGTTTTATCCAAGTAGTAATGTAATTGCCTGTGAATGTCCAAAGAGTGCAGGAGTCTTTCTCCTTTGTTCTAGGGATTTGGGAAGAAGGTGGGCAAGTGAATGGTTTGGTTTAGGGCCACACTGGATACCACCTTTGGCATAAAGGAAGTGTTAGTTCGTAGAGAGACTCTGTCTTGATGAAAAATGAGGAAAGGTTCCACTGCCATTAGTGCCTGTAGCTCTGAGATTCTTCTAGCTGAGGTTATTGCTAGTAGTAGGGCAGTTTTCCGTGAAAGAAATTTTAAATCAGCTGAAAAAGCTGGTTCAAAGGGCAGCAGTGTAAGCCTTTCCAGAACAAAGTTGAGATCCCAAGTAGGTGTTGGAGGCTCTCCTTGGCGGTCTTAAGTTCTTAGCCCCTCTGAGGTACTGTCTTAGGAGTGGATGTGAGAATAAAGGAGGATCTGTGCTGTAATGAGCTGAAATTGCTGAGGCGTGGATCTTAATAGATGAAAAGGAAAGTCCTTTGTGTAACATCTCAGTTAAATATTGTAGAATCTGAGGGATGTTTGGATCAAGGGGATTTTGGCCTTTAGCCTGGTTCCAGGCGCAAAATCTTTTCCATTTGTCTGAATAGGTTTTCCTGGTGCTGGGTCTCCTGGCCTCCAGAATGACATCCATAACAGCTTTGGATAAAGGTGTTGGCTGGTTGTTTAGGTAATTTGCCATGCAACAAGGTTTAAAGTCTTGAGCTGGCTTTGTAGAATCTGATTGTCTCGCTGGGTGAGCAGGTGAGGAATTTGTGGCAAAATCCATGGTGGGCCGTGGGCCATGTTCCTTAAAATTTGATACCAATGCTGGCATGGCCAGTCTGGTGCAACAAGTATCATTTGTGGCCTCTCTAATCTGACTTTCAGCAGTACCTTTGCTAGAAGAGGCAGTGGAGGGAAGGCATACACTGTTAATGTTTTCCAACTGAATGAGAGGGCGTCCACTTTCCAAGCTAGTGTATGGAAGGTCCTTGTGCAAAATTTTTGAAGTTGGTGATTGTGGAGGCTTGCAAACAGATCTATGTCTGGGCGTCCCCATTTTTGAGCTATCATTGCAAATACTTGTGGATCTAGTTTCCATTCGTGTGGATCCAAGATGTTTCTGCTTAGGTCGTCTGCCAATGTGTTTTTCTTTACTGGCAGGAATTGTGCTTGTAATTGAACCTGGTAAAACAGTGCAGTGTTCCACAAGGTCATTGCTTGCCTGCATAGAGGGTAGGAATGTGTACCCCCTTGCTTGTTTATGTACCACATTACTGTGGTATTGTCCGTCTATATTATTAGTTGTCCTGGGTGTAGAAGGTCCTTGAAAGCTGTTAGGGCATTCTTAGGTTCATAGGTTCATAGGTTCATACTAGGCTATCTGCCCGAGGGCATTTACAAGCCTAGCCCATAGTTTTGTGGCTTAAGCCACCCCTTTAGTATGGGGAACTATACCCATTATTTTGCTGTGCCTCTGTTGAGCAGTGACACTGAGGTAATCCCTGGGGTATATCTGCGATCTCCCATCCATTGGTCAAGATTTCTCTTGAACAAGGCCAGCGAGGTGCTCTGCCTCACATATACCGGGATTTTATTCCACAGCATAGGGAGTCTTTGGGTGATGAATCTATCCCTCCAGCACGTCCTATTAATAGCCGTGTCGAGGTTTACGTCTCCCGCCCTTGTGGCTCTGATGGATCTAGATTTTTTGAGGTGAAGCATATTCATCAAATCTGGGTTTGACATGGCCTTGTATGTTAGGCAAAGGTCACCTCTGAGCAGCTGGCGACTGAATAGAGCTGGAGTTCTTTCAGTCGGGCAGCATAGGACAGATGTTTGAGACCCTTTATCCTTTTGGTGAGGAACTTTTGTGGCCTCTCCAGCTGCTGCAAGTGTCGGGTCAGATACATTCCGAATGGGGCATTGTATTCAATCATTGGTCTGATGAGTGATGAGTATAGGGAGACTATGACCTCCCTTGATCTAGATGAGAATCCCTTCATGATAAGGTGGGCAATGTAGAAGGTCTTCCTAACTACTTTAGCTACATGGGTGTCGAATGACAGACTACTATCAACCTGGGTCCCCAGGTCCCTGATAACTTCTTCTGTACTCAGTGGATTGCCACCTATTTGGTAGCTAGGGGTAACCTTGTTTTTCCCTTAAGGGTATGACTATGCATTTTTTGGCATTTAACTTTAGGCCATGGCTCTGGCACCAGTTATACGTTTCTGTGAGACCCTTCTGAAGGATATCTGTGTCAGATGTGTTTTCTACTATGGCCAGTTTGCAGTCATCTGCAAACTTTGTCAGCCATAACCCTCCTGTGTTTGCTTGTACTTCGGAAAAGTAGATGCCAAACAAGAGTGGGCCCAGGACTGAGCCCTGTGGTACACCACGTGACAGGCTTTGAGTCTGACATAGCGCCAGCAACTCTGACCCTGTGGGTTCTGTCACTCAGCCAGTTTGCAACCCATCTTGTGATGTATGGGTTAACATTTAAGCTGATGAGTTTTTCAATGATACCCGAGTGGGGTATTGTATCAAAGGCCTTAGCCAGATCGAGGTAGGCTGTATGGACTGCCTTTCCTCATCAATGGCTTTGGTGACTGTTTCAAAAAGTCAACCAAGTTTAGAAGGCATGATCTGCCTTTGACAAAGCCAAACTGGGATGGATCCAAAGTCTGCAAATTCCCTATGTCTTTATTTATGAGGTCCATTATGATCCTCTCCATGGCTTTGCAGATAAGGCTTGTCAAGCTAATGGGACGGTAATTTCCAGGGTCGGTGGAGGCACCGCCTTTGTGAAGTGGGACCACAGTTGCAGTGCGCCACTCCCTGGGTACATATCCAGAGGTAAGACTATGATTAAACAGCTGTCCTAGCTGTGGGTTTAATTCCTCGTTGAGTTCGTGGAGCACACAGCCGGGGACACCATCAGGTCCCATGGATGCTGTGTTTTTTGCTTTGGAGAGAGCAGTTCTCACTTGGTCGTTGGAGATGTTTGGTGGGCTGCAATCGCTTGGTATAGATATCTCTCCTTTTGGGAGGGGAGAAGTTTGCACTGAACCTGTCAGCCAGTATGTTGGCAATGTCTGTAGGATCAGTAATCTTCACATCATTATGAACTAGTTCTGAGCATATCTGGGAGTTTCCTCCCAGGTTTCTAACATAGCTAAAGAAGGCCTTATGATTGTCTTTTGAGTCTTTAGCTATTTTTCTCTCAAAATTTGCTTTGGATGATTTTATGAGAGCTCTTAGTTTTTTACTTGTAGTGATCAAGGGTGTCTTACCTTTTAAGGATTTTGCTCTATCTTGTAGTAGCTTCCTCCTTTTGTTGTAGAGTTTGTTTATGGCTGGGGTCCACCAGAGTGGATGCTTGCCTTTGGTACAAAGAGTCTTTGTTTTGCTTGGGATTGCCTTATCCATGCAGTCCTGCAGGTGCTGGTAGAAGGCATTTGTAAGTGATTCAGCGGCTAGCATTTCTTTTTGATTGATATGTAGATGCCTCTGATCTGTAGTCCATTTGCCCTGAATGCACTGCCCTGCCATGTGTGCTCCCCAGGCATAGTCCGATGCATCTGTTATCATAGTTTGCCTGGCTGTGGGTAAGGTGAAAGGCTGACCCTTGTTGAGGTGACATGCCTGTGCCCACCATAGAAACTCCTGTTGAAGGCAGGGAATGAGTGGTATCATTGTTTCCAAGCTGTGGCTGTGCTGAGTCCATACACTTTTCAGGTACCATTGTAATTTCCTCATATGCAGTTTTGCAATTTGTATTAGTAGTATGCAAGATGCCATGAATCCCAAGGCCTGCAGAATTTTTCTTGCAGGGAGTGGGGTCTCTGTTGCCATTATTTTGAAATATTGAATCAGCTGTCATTGCTTGTTTGGCATGAGATAAGCCATCTGGCCCGTTGTATTCAAGCTGGCACCCAGGAATATTATGTTTTGTGAGGGCAATAGTTTTGATTTCTTTTTGTTTACTGTGTACCCTAGGCAACTTAGAAGGTATTTGACAAATGCCAGATGCTTTAAAAGAATGTCCTTGCTTTCTGCTTGAATAAGGCAGTCGTCCAGGTATGGGTATATTTGAATTCCTCTTTGTCTGCAGTATGCAATTACTGGTGCCAGGCATTTTGTGAAGACCCTGGGTGCAGTAGATAAGCCAAAGGGCAGTGCAGAGAATTGATAATGCATTGAAACTGCAATGAAGCGGAGGTATCTTCTGCAATTTTGTCTGATAGGGACATGCAGGTATTCCTCCTTGAGGTCCAAAGTGACTAGCCAAGCATTCTTGCCCAGCATGGGAAGAAGCTGCTGTAGTGTTAGCATCTTGAATTTTGGTACTTGCAGATAGGTGTTCAGAATTGAAAGATCCAGAATGGGTCTCCATGCTTTGTCCTTTCTTGGGACTAGGACGAGTCTTGAGTAAAATCCTTGTCCTTGCTCCTGTGTAGGTACCTGTTGAATGGCTTTCATGTCCATGAGAGCTTTAATTCATTTTTGTGCCTCTGCCCATTGATTTGGTGGCAGGTTTGGCATTCCTCTGATCCTTGGTAAGGTATGAAAGTGAAATATGTATCCTTGAGAGACAATGTTTAGAACCCATTTGTCTTTTGTGATGATGTGCCTGTTGTCTGCAAAAAATGCTAGTTTTCCTCCCAAGGGAGTTGCCAGGAGAGATTTGCTTGGTAGTTTGAAGATAGAGTTATTGTGTTTGTCTTCTGCTAGCTTGGGACCTGTCTTCTCCTCCTTTCTGGGTAGCAGTACCCCATTGGCGAGGTTTGTAAGGGCCCTGTGACTGACCTCTGCCCCTTGGGTGTCTGTATTTGCCCCTCTGTGATCTGTCAGAAGCTGGAAAGGACCAGTTTTTTTGTTGGCCAATTTCTGCTGAAACAAGGGGTTGTACCTGCAAAAAATCCTTGACCGTTTGCATAGACTTTGCCTTATCCTCCATTTTCTTTAAAACCTCTTCTGCTTTGACACCAAATAATACATCCTGCTGTAAAGGTGCATCCAATAATTTTGCTTTAACATGGTCAGGAAGGGTTTGTTCTTTTAACCAACCATGTCTACGTATGACAGAGCCAGTAACAGCTGCTCTACAGGTAGCTTCCAATGAATCAAATCCGCATTGTAAAGTATGTTTGCCCACCTGTTCAGCTGCATGCAACAGATCCTGCATTTCCTTGAATTCAGACTGTTCTGAATGTGTGCTCATTATTTGTTTTAACTGAGAGAGTAGGAACTGCTGATATTTCAACATGTGAAACTGGCAATTTAATGCTCTCATAGCCAGAGTTGCTGAGGTGTATATTTTCTTTCCTCATCTATCTAGGACTCTGGAATCCCTTTCAGAGGGCACAGGATTTTTAGCCATAGAAGCTTTTGCTCCCTTAGGACCCTGGGAAATTGTTTCTGGGTTAGCTACAGGGCTTTTATAAAGGAATTTGTGTGAGTCAGGTACTCTGTAGTATCTGTCTGGTTTGGCTGGAGCAGGAGGTAGAGAGTCTGGATTTAAACTAGACTCCAAGTAAACATCATCCGCAATATCTAAAACAGAAGGGATAGCAAGAGGTCTGTGCTGGGGTAGTAAAAGGAACTCTCAGAGCCTTTTTTTAGAATCTGAGTAATCCTGGCCTTCCCAGTGGAAATATTCCCTCATGGTATGTAAAGTTTCCCCAAAAGAGTAGTCTTCAGGGGGAGATGCTGAGGGAATAGAGTCTTCAGCATTAGAGTCTTCATAAGGTGGAAAAGTGTAATCCTGTTCCTCAGAAGAATCTGAGGAGAGTGAAACCTGGTCAGAAGAGGCATAATCCTCCTCTTGTCTTGGTCTTTTATCAGGAGGGGGATGGGAACCCCTGATAAGGGTAATCAAATCTTCAGCCATCTTAAGCATCTGTTTCTTAGGCATGGGGCCTTGAACTCTAGACTGATGTACAGTTTTCTTAGGTTTTAAAGGAGATTTAAGCATAACATAAGATTTAATGGTGAGTGTAGTCGGTCTGAAGACACCTTCTGCAACTGAAGGTGTTTCCACTGCACCTGTGTCTACTTCTGCTCCGGTGTCGGAAGATGGCTGCGTCAGCCTAGTAGGCTCCGCTTGGGAATCCACAGCTGTCTGGGGTTCCAGTTCTGCGGTCATCAGGGGCTGCGTAGGTGCCTCACTGAAAACCGGAGAACCGGCGACAGGCCCAGCTGAGGCCTGGGAGTCTGGCTTGTTCCTAGGCTGCCTGTCCTTATCCTTGTGTTTTTTATGTATGGCAGTCGTCGACCGCTCTGATGGCATGATATAATTAAATTTCCTACCAAAGTAATGCAGTGCGAAGTCAAAACGGCATTTGATAGTTCGTTTATTAAACCTAGCACAAAACTGACAACCTGTGATGTCGTGGTCTGGGCCTAGGCAAGGAATACAATAGGAATGGAAGTCCTTATGAGGTATTTGCTTCCCACAAGAAATGCAATTGTTAACTTTTTCTGACATCGGACTGAGAAAATGTTCCCCAACGGGGTACTTAGCTTTATTGAAGACTTCGGACTGAAATTCAAATCTAAAATCTCAGGTGTCGGCTGACCGGCACTTGTGAACTGCTTCTGCTTCGGGCACCACGCGGCAAGAAAGACTGAAGAAAATGGCATTGGATGCCTCTTATATACCCCTGGCGCACTGACATCAGGGAAGAAGTGACAGCAACCGACGCCGGACCAAGACTTTGGAATTCGGGCCGACTGCGGGACCGCCTGATGGCAGGATAACCCAAGTGTGATGACTGCAGCAGGGTAACACGATGAACATCAGAGAGAGAGCTCACAATTTTAAGTAAACAAATAAATAAGCAGATAAATGCAGTACTATTTTTAACACAATATTCAATGAAACAATAAACAGAAAAAATAAAATTCAGTACTATCTTATAACACTGCAAGTTTGTACTCATCTCAGCTTGTAATAAAGTTATGTAGGGTTAATAGCAGCTTTCTTCCTGGAGCATATAATATATAAAGACTTGGCAAAGAAACTAATTTCTGCTAAACTTTATTGTTATTATTTTAATTTTATGCTATACTGGCTTATCTGTACAGAATAATTTGTCTCATGATAAAAAGAGTCACAAAGAAAAGATCAACTCAAGCAAAATGTATAGCTATGTGTATGTCTGTCACTTTCCGATTTTGATTTATTAAATATATAAAACATTACTCTGCACCATGCTAGTGAATCCCAAGTATGACCTGCTTTAGACTGTAATAAATTAGCATTTACTGAAGTCGTAGTTAAAGGCCACAGGCACAATCTGTTCTACCAAAAGGGGACTAAAGCAACTTGTCAACTTACAAACAATAAAAAGAGAAAACATTCTAGAGCATAGGTGAAGGAGGTGATATGACAAGTCTGATCAATATAAGGGAAACATTAAATGTCTGCTTGCACTTATGTTGTGATTTGGTAGCCTTAGGCACAGTAAATGAGATATTTAACAGTCGCCATGAACAGACCATTTCTATGCCCTACTCATCCATTCTGTTTCTATACTGCTCCTGAACATAGCTCATATTCTTAATATATATGCATTCAGGGTAGTGTAAAAGAAAACATTTAGTTTAGTTCATTTAGGCATAAAAATAAAAAAAACATACATATTTGATGGCTTTTCAGCTCATGGGTAGCCTGTATATGTTTTATGTTCTGTTGGAAATTTGTTTATATAATCTTGACCCTTGGCAGACGGCAAATTTGTTTACTGCTGCAAGTAGCTGGAACCATATCTAACATAAGAGCTACTGCTTCTAACAGTAGGAAAGGAATTTTGAGATTTTAGGGTGCAGCTAAGTAAGCTAATATAGAGAACTTGGAGTAAGAGATCAGTGGCCTTGTTCTGGACCCAGAGGAAAGGACACTGAAAATGGTACCGTTAGCAATTAGACTTGTTGAACAAACAGTCAAGGCATTGTCTCTGACTTCATCAAAGAAGCCACATAATTAAAAGTTATGTTCAGCCCTTCCTTACTGGTCTAATGAATAGGTTTCCAGTTATTGCAGATATTATAACATACCCTGCGTCTCAGTTTACTCAAGGAGATGGGGTTATTTCCAGTGACATCCTTTTGCAAGTTAAATATCCAGTTCTGCTGTAGAAGGTAGTTAGGAATCTGTATATCTTTGAAAAATGTTCGCTTCTGAATGTCCATTACCTTTTTATGTTTTTATGCTTATATTCAGGCCAATAAAGCTAAATCCTGCTAGCTATGGACATGCATGTTTCAGCCTTTTTATTGACCTTGTCAGCACAGCATAAGTGGATAGTTTGGCTATACTTCAGAAACACAGGGTCTTTAAACCCAGATGATGCCAGTAAAGATTAAGGTGCCTGCAAAATATACCAAACAACATCCAAACCAAAGGGTAAAAATGTCAAACAGACAAATTGTTCAGTAAAAACTGCAAGATAAACTCAGACAGGCTAGAGGTTTCACTGTGGGTTTGGCTTTATTGGCCTGAATGCAACTATAAAGGCTTAAAAAGTGAAAATTAGTGGACATTCTGAAGCCATGTAGCTACTGAAACACTGGATGTCCTTAAGGGGTCATTTGCATATATCCTATGGTCCTCCATTGCAGGAGGTTTAAGGTATCACACAGCAAAAACTTTAGCTTGGCTGAGTTTTGCTTGTAGTTTTTACTGAATAAGAAAATCAAAGCGCTATTCATAAATCACTACTACTAAGATTATACAAGAAGTTAATAAAATTATTAAACCAGTGTTACCCACTTTCCATCTTTATTATAAAACAGATATTATGTAATGAATACATAATTTCTCTTCATACTAACTGCTCTGCTTCAACATAAGTAATTAAAGGTGAAGGCAATTGGATTTCACATCCATACAGCATAACTCTAAGAATTATGAACATGCATGACAGCTAATTATTGCATTGCTATACATGACAGACCCAAGTATGTCAAGTTCCATACCTTATAAATATATCTTATAACATAATGAAAAGTTATATGTACAACAATGTTAATACAAGAATACTTCTGCATTTTACAGCATAAGTTAGATTCAGACTTGCTGAATCTAGACTGTTTGGTATCACTTGAGCATTAGAACCAGCTCTTCACGGAGATACTGAAAGATATGTGGCATCCGCTGCTTCCAATTAACTAAAAGTACATATTTTTGATCTTCTATTGCTTGTAGATCAGACTGCAACTGAAGTATGTTGTATCTTTAAAAAGCATGTCAAAGCTGTACATGCACTTATAAATTCCAGACATGTGCAATGCCTAGTGCCATTTTGTAAGAGCAGCCAGTGTGAGAGCATGCACGATCACTTGTCAGTAAACCTCTACCATGATGTGTTTGTATAAAATAAAGCTGCTTGAACAGAACCCACAAAGACTCTTCTATTGTGTCCAAAGTAGGAGAGTGACATGGTGTCAGAACAGTGATGGCAGAGAATAAGATCCAGAGCCATGAAGTGCAGAGACGACAGTGAAGGTAAAACTAAGAGAAATGAGCATAAAAAGAGCCATACAAGAATCAGGGGACATGAGAAGTAGCATGAACTGTTTATTTGATAAAAGAGACAAGACAGGGAATTACAAGGGCACAAACCGAATTATTGAGAAAGCAGAATGCATGGAAAGTTTGTTAACTAAAAGAAATGTTTAAAATAAAGGTATTTGATGAAACAATTAACAGTAAAGATAAAATGAACATGTTTAAAGCAAAACTGGGCATATTTAGAGTAAAATGAGCACAAAAAGGTACATTGGGCATGAAAAGGGCTTAAACAAGCAAAACGGATATAATAAGGGCAAAAAGGACACATTAAGCAAAAATAAAGCAAGGCTATTGCATGCGTTTGGGAAAAGTGCTATGTTTTGGCATAACTACAACTTCATATTGCATCAAGGTCATAACTAAAGCTATTCAAAGTATCTCAAAGTGTGTAAAATTGCTTACAGTGTGAGTTTATTACCGTGCATGTATTTTGAAGAGTTTATCGTGTGCAAAGTACAACTATTTTGTGTAGTACAGTCAAGGGATAGCCATTTTGAAAAGTTTCTTGTGCTGGGTGTGTCAGTTCCCAAAGTGCCACCATTACAGAATGTTTCTTGCATTATAAAGAGTTGCCTACCAAGGTACCGCCATTTTGGGGACATTTCAGTGTGCTGTGTGCAGTTATTCGCAAAGTGCAATTCAAAATGTTATTGAGTTTTGATCAAGAGAGGTCCAATTTATTTGCATCGTGCAGTTATTTGATATGTTTCTTACACTGATAAGAGGTGATTTCTTGTAAAATGATATTATAAGACTATCACAATGCCTGAGAGTTTATTTCATTCGCATCATAAAGTTGAGATGTTTCTTAAAATGATGATAAATGACTTTAACATTGCAAAACAATATTACAAGAGTGTTAAAGTGCCCAAGAAGTTTATTTCGCAAAGTCCAATTATTTAAAGGTACTACAAGTTTGCCAATTGTCGGCCACGGTGATGCAGCGGTTAGCATTGTCACTTCACAGCAAGAAGCTCTCCGGTTCGAGTCTGCATGTCCTCCCTGCAATCAAATGAATGTTAAAAGACAAGCAGGTAAGTGCGTGAGTGTGTGTGTGCCTTCTCTGAAGGTTGGGTGCTGGGCTGGCAACTTGACACCGTAAAAATTCACTGCCAATCATAAGCGGACTGGTGATCTGCTATGGCAACCCCTAACCGGGAAAAGCCGAAAGACTTTATTACTACTACGAGTTTGCCCATTAGCTTAATTTTGAAAAGCCTAAAAGGTGTAAATTCAGAAGCACAAAGGCACTGGACAAAGTTACAAATACTGGCATAAGTTTCTGGCATATGTGCATGTGTATATGTTTGTGCTTATTTTCAAAACCCTTCATTGATACGTGTTAATATGGCAGATAAATTTCGAAAGCCCCTACCACTTGTATTTGATCAGAATATTGCAGAGAATTGGAGAATATTTGAGGAAGAGTATGATATTTTTATACAAGCAGCTTATGCAGTTAGAGATGCATGCACAAGGGCATTCATTTGGCTAAACCTAGCAGGGTCAGAGGCCAAAGAAAGAGAGCATCCATTTGTGTACACACCTGCAGTATATGAAGGAGAGGTGAAAACAGTCATATTGTTGCACAAGCTTAATCAAGAGAAGACCCTGAGTGTTTGAAGTGCAAATTCGATCCCCAGACAAATATTACATTAGAGAGGCATTTGTTTTACAGGAGAGATCAGAAACCAGGGGAAATATTTGCAGCTTAAATAACTGACGTGAGAAACAGAGCTAAAATGTGTTGGTCTGGTGTCTTAAAAGATGAGCTGATAAATGACAGGCTTGTATGTGGTATTAACAGTGCTGCTGTGAGAAAGATTTCACTTTGTGACAGTGATTTAACATTGAGCAAAGCCATTGAGATTTGTCAAATCCATCAGGTGACAGAAAAATACACAAGTATGCTTGCGAGTGACAAGAGCATGGTTTCAGTTGGCTCCAGAGCAAATGCAGATAGCATGCAACATGTGGCAAATAAAAGCAGGCCCAAGCACATGGTAGCTACGAGGTTTCCCGGAAAGACACACAGCTTTCCAGTAAGTTCTAAGAAAGGAGCTTGCTCCAGCTCAGTGCAGCCCAAGCATGAATCAGCAAAACCCAAATCTAGCTTTATTGTTAACTGTCGCAACTGTAGTACAAATCATGAGTCTAAAATAGAGAAGTGCTTAGCATTTGATCAGCAATGTCATAAGTGTAAAAAATGGAACCATTTCCAAAAGTTTTGCAAATCAAGTAAGCCTCACACAGTTGTAAAGAAAGGTCATGCAAAAAAGCAAGTTGATCATGTAGAGCCAAAGAGGTCACTGGTTCAAAGTGTAATGTTATATCAGCAGACACATTTCCTAAAGTGAGAACTAACAAACAACTCAGTGTAGCTAATAGTGTGAGACTTGTTGCTTATGGAGGTGAAGAAATTCAAACCGAAGGCTCAATGATGCTTTCATGTTATTTGGCCGAGAACTGTTAAAACTTATCATTCTATGTAGTCTGAAGATCAGTGTAATCTTTACTGGGTCTCAAAGATAGTTTAAGAATGAATCTGCTTTCTTTTGCTAAAGACATTCATTATGTAAGTGCATTTCCGAGTTCAAACTTTTCTGAAGCCATTTTCTCAGAGTATGCTGATGTTTTCGATGAGAAGTTAGGCAAAGTTCCAGTTGTGAATTCCATGAAGTTAGACCCAAAGGTCACTGCAGTAGTTAGGCCAGCAAGAAGAGTTCCAATAGCTATGCAAGGTAAAGTTAAGGCTCAGATGGATAA
Organism: Protopterus annectens; assembly: GCF_019279795.1. Classification (NCBI taxonomy): domain Eukaryota; kingdom Metazoa; phylum Chordata; order Ceratodontiformes; family Protopteridae; genus Protopterus; species Protopterus annectens. The sequence goes on along the minus strand of NC_056743.1, from coordinate 945,948,715 downwards.
AATGGTGCAGCAAGGTGTGATTTGTCGAGGCACAGAACCAACTGAATGGGTATTGACCATGTTAGCAGCTAACAAAAAAGCTCAGACGAAATCAGAATATGTATTGATTCAAGAGATTTGAACAAAGCATTAAAGAGATCATATCATCCAATGCGCACAGTCGGAGAGGTCACAGCCTTAATACCGAATGCCACTGTTTTCTCTGTCTTGGATGCAGAGTTCATTTTGGCAAGTGATGCTTGATCACAAATCTTCATTTCTAACTACTTTTGGTACTCCGTTTGGCAGATACAGATTCCTTACAATGCCATTTGGGATAAATTCTGCAAGTGAAGTCTTTCAGCGTGCAATGGAGCAAATTGTTTTGGGCTATCCTTGTGCCATAATAGTAGATGGTTTGGGTTCCAGCGTGTAGCTCGCAAGACATTTCCCTGCAAGCTACATCGCTGAAACCAATTGGCTGCAGCAGCAATTTGCCATAGAGCAATATGGCTGAACAGCATAACCACTGCAGCTGTACACTATGTACAGTAATTGTACAACTGGTGGCGATCCTTACAGACAGCTGCCTGGCCGTATTCTAGCAGGGATAGCCGTACTTGATGTGCACCACGTTCCGTATTCTCATGTAAGGAATGCCTTTATTGCATTATTTATTTATTTTGTTGTCAGACGTCTGACAACAAAATAAATAAATAATGCAATAAATGCATTCCTTACATGACAATACAGAACATGGTACACATCCAGTATGGGAAGTTTATTCCATAGATGAGTTAGCCTTTGGGTTATGAATCTGTCTCTCCAGCAAGTTCTGTTAGAGTCATAATTAAGGTTCACATCCATGGAACATGTAACCCTTGTACAAGTTTTCTTGTGAATATGTAACATTTCCATCATGGCTAAATCAGAGAATTCCTTGTAAGTCAGGCATAAGTCACCGCTCACTAAACAATATGAGACGCAGTAAAGGGATAGTGCCTTTAGTCGGCTGCATAAGACATGTGTCTTACTCTTTGTATTTTTTATTGAGAAACCTCTGGGGCCACTCCAATTAGTGTCAGTGCATGGTTAGGTACAAGCAGAAGGAAGCACTGCACTCAATTATGAGCCTGATGAGGGCTGCATACAATGGCACTATGACTTCATTTGATCTTGATCTATGATCTCCAAGTGGGGAATGGTGCCAAAAACTTTGACCAGGTCTAGATAAGTGGTGTATGCTGTATTACCATCATCCATGGCCCTGGTGACTTTCTTGAAGTCATTCACCAGATTGAGCAGGGAAGACCTCCCTTTAACAAAGCCAAACTGGGTATAGTTCAGTGTTTGGAGAGTTCTTATGTTGTTATTTATCAAGTCTATGACAATTCTCCCCGTAGTCTTGCAGACAAGACTGGTCAACCTTAGGGGGTCTTTAGTGACCTGGGTCAGTTGATCGGTCCTACTTGTGCAAAAGAATGAGTGTTGCAGTCCTCCATTCCTCTGGAACAAAGCCCGTATGGAGGCTGTGGTTAAAGAGGGTTTTTAGTGGCCCTGACAGATTCTGTTTTAAGCTATTTAACAAGTGTCCTGGAATGTTGTCAGGACTCATGGAGGCTGTGATTTTGTTTTCTGCAAATGCAGTAAGAACTTGTTCCCTTGTAATGACCAGGAGCGGCATGGCTCTGGGTATTGCTTTGGATGTGGTAGGAGGTGATTGGGGGGGGTTTGAACTGAACTGGCCAGCACGCTTGCTATAGTTTCAGGCTAGGTGTGTTTCTGCTCATGATTAACTCAGCACATTGTTGAGTCTTTCCCCTGAGGTTATGAACATAATTAAAAGAAGTAATCCAAAGCAGTGCAGGAAAACAGAACAACCACACAGTGAGCAGTTCATAAATTATTACACAAAAATGGTAAGCACTTTCACTAAAAAGCTTATTGGTCTGGTGAAGCTTATTAGTGAAAGCGCTTACCATTTTTGTGTAATAAATAATTTATGAACTGCTCACTGCGTGGTTGTTCCATTTTCCTGCACTGCTTTGGACTATTTCTTATTGGTTTCTGTGTTAACAGAACATTTATCCTGTGGGGTGTCTTCTGTTATTTTTGCTATAATTAAAAGAAGCCTTATGGTTATCTTTCACATAGGAGGCTATCTTTGCCTCATAGTTTGCTTTGATAGATTTGACCAGCTCTCTAAATTATTTGTTTAGACAGGTGAGTATCTTTTTTGCACTGTTTTGTCTGTTATTTTTAGGCTTTGGAGAGGATTTTTTTCTTTTCATTGAATAGCCTATTTATGTCAGGGGTCCACCATGGGTTTTTACTTTTGACAATAATCATAGGTTTGACTTGGACAGGTACTGCCTCCTCTATGCAGCTATGAATGTGGTTGTACAGTGCCTCAATGTCATCCAAGTTCAGAGAGAGTTGAAGTTTACTAACCTGTCACTTATAGTCTGAGGTAAATGGTCTTAGCAAAGTTCTTAACAGTTTTGGAGTTTGATGGAGGTTCTAGGTTAGCTTTAACAGTAAAGGAGATCATTCTGTGGTCAGATCTTACCAGGGAGGAGTTAATGCATGGGAGGAAGCAGCATACTCCTATGTTTGTAAGCACTAGTTCTACAATATTTGTACCTCCTGTTGGGGATATAACTAGTTGCTGAAGGGTGCTTGAATTGACAAAGTCCAAAAACCTCTGAACAAGTAAATTATGGGTTGCACAAATCTCATTTTATAGAGGGGTAGTTGAAGTCCCCCATAAGTATGGTATTAAAATGAATGTTAAGAGATTCTAGTAGGTTTAGGTAGAAGGTGTGGTTTTCCAGCCTCATGTTAGGGGATCTGTAGCTAACAATAGGATAGGATATGGGGTTACACCTATGGTTAACTGGGAATGGAGCAGCTCAAGCAAATCATTTTGTTGGCCCACTCCAGCAGTGTACTTGTACTTTTTGAACACTGAGACATCTCTGCCCTCTGTTTTATCCTGAGCTGAGGGAGATCGAAATGTATGAAAGGCATTGCAGCCTTTGATAGCCGGGGTGCTTTCCATGGTTCTGAACCATGTTTCCATAACTTCACATATGTCTGCATTTTCCAGGGTGCGGCGTTCCTCTAGGGAGTGCAGTTTTTTATGTAAACTCCTAGCATTGAACAGCAATAACTTTAGGTAGTCGTTAGTGATTTTTGTTATGTTGGAGAGTTTAACAACTTTGCACAGCCTAAAAAAGGTATTATGGGGATAGATAAAATGTTTGCCAGTATTTAAAAGCCAAGTGTTGACAAGTGCAAAGTATCATGGTCTGCCAATCATGTCTCCCCGGGTTGACAGATATTGGATCTCCTTGTTGTGACAGAAGAAACTAAACCAATTGTTGAAGTCAATCAATTTTTGCTGGTAGTGTGGCAACACCATTGACAAAGGCAGGATGATACCCAAGATTAGATTCATACCTGCCTGGGACACATATTCAGAGAGCTCCATCATGTCTCTCCATATAGTCCAGTGAGGTACATCCTAGGTCATTTATGCCCACATGCCCTATAACTGACATAGTGGTACTTGTAGTTTAAAGACCTAAGTGCAACGCAAAATCTAACGGATACTGGCTCCAGACAGACAGCTCACTGTGATCTTTTCCTTGTTTCACCTGATAAGGGGGATATCAGTATATCTCCCAATGGAATCCCCAATAACTAGAACATTTGGCTACGTGGTGTATTGTCTTATGGGCTTGGAAGTGGGGCTACTATGATTTTCAGAGTTATATGAGGTGATGTCTTTGAGTGTGCACAGGGCCATTCAGAAATGCTACTGGGAGGTCTTGGATGTTTGGATAGAGTACCTCTGTATATGTAAGTCTACATGTTTGTTCCTTAATGGTGGTACTGAATGTTTGGGGTGTAATACTGACAACCTAGTTTGCATTTTTTATGAGTGTGTGTGAGAACTTTTCCTCAAATGACATGGTGTATCGACATCTCTCACACACTGTGTTTATATGCTCTAAAATGAAATGGCTGCTAGCGAATATGAGGCAATTACTACACTGCCTCAGGATGCGCATATCCAACAGACCAGAAACAAGAGATGACCGAGAAGCACCTATCCATTATTCCAGATCCATAGTAGATGGGAAGAAGTAGGGAAGAGTAACTTAAAAGCCTAAGTAAGCATAATTATTAGTATACTATTAAATTACCTGCAGTAGTGTTGCTCTTTGCACAAACTTGCAGCTGTTTCGGCAGCTATGAATAATGGGAGACTATGTACAGCATTTCCTTTAGAGGATTTTAAACTGGAGATGTTTATGGGCAAGGTTAACTGTATCTGTGCAATGTGCAAATGCAAGACTTTTATACCAGCAGGATGAAAGACTTTTACTTAGTTATGTTCTAAGGCCAATCAGATAAACTCAGAAAAAGCGTTCCACCAGCAGTTCCAACTTGAATCGATTGAATCACTCCGCTGCTCCCACCAGAGTGCAGAAAAAATCTTCTTAATGTAAAACATACTGGTTTTGAGCTCATGTGCAATAACAAATGTTTATCAAAACACAGAATTCCTGCAGTATCAGGAATCTTTGGAAATAAGTTCACAAACCCTGTGAAAAGCTACCAAATACAGAAAAATGTATGCAAATGTAGAACTTCTACAAACATGGAAAAACATTGCAAAACTTAGAAATATTTTGGCACTTTGGCAAACTCAAAACAGCTTTTGCAGTACCAAACAAGGTTAGGAAATATCAAATACTGTTAAAATTATATAAGAGCATTACAGTAACAAACATATGGCATTTCTTTTACCTCGCTGGAGGTCCTCATCCCGCCCCCACCCGAAATGAAAAAGACCACAGTAAAGAACTTCTCGAAAGCCGACTTCACACTTCTAAAGACTAGTGTGGTCTCCTTTAAGGCCCCTGAGCCGGCGGTTAACATTACTCAAACCGCTGAATCACTTACAAATGCCTTCTACCAGCACCTGCAGGGCTGCATGGATCAGGCAATCCCAAGCAAAACAAAGACTGTTTGTACCAAAGGCAAGCGTCCAGTCTGGTGGACCCCAGCCATAAACAAACTCTACAACAAAAGGAGAAAGCTACTACAAGATAGAGCAAAATCCTTAAAAGGTAAGACACCACTGATCACTATAAGTAAAAAGCTAAGAGCTCTCATAAAATCATCCAAAGCTAATTTTGAGAAAAAAATAGCTAAGGACTCTAAAGACAACCATAAGGCATTCTTTAGCTATGTCAGAAACCTAGGAGGAAACTCCCAGATATGCTCAGAATTAGTTCAAAATGATGTGAAGATTACTGATCCTACAGACATTGCCAACATACTGGCTGAAAGGTTCAGTGCAAACTTCTTCCTCCCCTAAAGGAGAGATATCTATACCAAATGATTGTAGCCCCCAAACATCTCTAACGCCCAGGTGAGAACTGCTCTCTCCAAGGCAAAGAACACAGCATCCATGGGACCTGATGGTGTCCCCGGCTGTGTGCTCCATGAACTCAACGAGGATTTAAACCCACAGTTAGGACAGCTGTTTAATCTTAGTCTCACCTCCGGATACGCACCCAGGAGTGGCGACAGCGACTGTGGTCCCACTCCACAAAGGCGGTGCCTCCACCGACCCTGGAAATTACCGTCCCATTAGCTTGACAAGCCTTATCTGCAAAGCCATGGAGAGGATCGTAATGGATCTCATAAATAAAGACATAGGGAACTTGCAGACTTTGGATCCAACCCAGTTTGGCTTTGTCAAAGGCAGATCATGCCTTCTAAACTTGGTTGACTTTTTTGAAACAGTCACCAAGGCCATTGACGAGGGAAAGGAAGTCCATACAGCCTACCTAGACCTGGCGAAGGCTTTTGATACAATACCTCACTCGGGTATCATTGAAAAACTCATCAACTTAAATGTAAACCCATACATTACAAGATGGGTTGCAAACTGGCTGAGTGACAGAACCCACAGGGTCAGAGTTGCTGGCGCCATGTCAGACTCAAAGCCTGTCACAAGTGGTGTCCCACAGGGCTCAGTCCTGGGCCCACTCTTGTTTGGCATCTACTTTTCTGAAGTACAAGCAAACACAGGAGGGTTATGGCTGACAAAGTTTGCAGATGACTGCAAACTGGGCGCCGTAGTTGAAAACACATCCGACACAGATATCCTTCAGAAGGGTCTCACAGAAACGGATAACTGGTGCCAGAGCCATGGCCTAAAGTTAAATGCCAAGAAATGCATAGTCATACCCTTCGGGAAAAATAAGGTTACCCCTAGCTACCATACAGGTGGCAATCCCCTGAACACAGAAGAAGTTATTAGGGACCTGGGAACCCAGGTTGACAGTAGCCTTTCATTCGACACTCATATTGCTAAAGTAGTTAGGAAGACCTTCTACATTGCCCACCTTATCATGAAGGGATTCACATCTAGATCGAGGGAAGTCATAGTCTCCCTATACTCATCACTCATCAGACCAATGATCGAGTACAATGCCCCACTCGGAATGTATCTGACCCGACACTTGCAGCAGCTGGAGAGGCCACAAGTTCCTCACCAAAAGGATAAAGGGTCTCAAAAATCTGTCTTATGCTGCCCGACTGAAAGAACTCCAGTTATATTCAGTTGCTTACCGCTTGCTCAGAGGTGACCTATGCCTGACATACAAGGCCATGTCAAACCCAGATTTGATGAACATGCTTCATCTCAAAAATCTAGATCCCTCAGAGCCACAAGGGCGGAGATTTAAACCTCGACACGGTTATTAATAGGACGTGCTGGAGGGATAGATTCATCACCCAAAGACTCCCTATGCTGTGGAACAAAATCCCGGTTTATGTGAGGCAGAGCACCTCGCTGGCCTTGTTCAAGAGGAATCTTGACCAATGGATGGGAGATCGCAGATACACCCCAGGGGTTACCTCAGTGTCACTGCTCGACAGAGGCACAGCAAAATAATGGGCATAGTTTCTCCAAACTAAAGGGGTGGCGTAAGCCACAAAACTATGGGCTAGGCTTATAAATGCCCTCGGGCAGATAGCCTAGTATGAACCTATGAACCTATGAACCTAAGTGCAGGCTGAAAAACAGTGATAACTTTAACAAAATCAGTAAATGCAGCACAAAAAATGTTAAAATAGCACTGAGATAGACAGAGCAAGTGCAAAAAGAAAACATATCATCTTTGTAGGTCTACAGATTGTTTTAGATGAACCCAAGGTCTTGTAGTCACAACTGTCTAAGCCAGGTACAGGGAAACAGTATTTACTGCTTCGTCTCCTACCAACATAGGCACTGGCGGCTCGGTGTCTGCTCCTAGAAAAAAGCAACTCAAACGTATTCTTTAGCAAGAGTTGTTGCTGCTTGATTTAGCTTTTGTTGTTCCATTTACTTATGAACCTGATACGCAGAATCCTCATCATTTTGCTTAGAATATCAGTATTTTGGTTCAAAAGGAGTATCATTATGGTTCGGTTCAAGGTTATGTTGCTTCGCAGTATTCTCTACCTTTTCTGGATTTTCTCTTTTAAGTTGTTTGCCCTCTATTTCAGTGTGAAAGAACACCATCCTCTCACTGATTTGCTTCTTTAGATAACTTTCCCTCATAGCAGGGTGTGTGAATTTCCAGTTTTACGTATTTCCTTACTTACGGATACTTGATGCACAGTCTCTTCCTCTGTTTTCCAACGATAGCAGTGGGTTTGGAACACTGGCCAGGTACTGATTCTTCCTCTTTTACTACACTGGAAGCACCTTTCTTACTTGTTATTTTGTTTTCTCCAGTACACTTTCCTGTTGTTTAGAATTCTCTGCTTCTATAGATCAATGTTTTAGCTTCACAGCTAGTTTAGAATTCTGCTTAGACTGTGTACTTTTTGTTTTACTTCCTAACTTCACCTCCCCCTAAATACATACTTTCAATGAGTGATCCCTTTCCTTCAGACCTGTTAGTCACTTCTACTCTTTGCTAGGCAACACTTTCAGGCTGCAATGATACTTCTGTCAGCTTTGTTGCACTTTCAGGATGTAACACTTTATTGTGCAAGTCCTTTTCCTGTACTGATTCTATGTCTGAAGACTCCTCTTCTGTAGGTGTATGCTAATGGAGATCACTAAAAGATGTGGCATTTGCAGCTCAGTAATATGATGCTGTTTTTCTCTCCATAAATGCATAACTCTACTTTTATGTAGTAAGTTTTTTAATTTTATATATACATACTTGATCCTTTATCAGTACAATCATAGTGCCTGAATCAAACAGTCCATGACTCAGTTAAGGCACTGCACATAATTAATCTTAAGTAGCACAATAATAGCACAACTATTCTAGCAGGTAATTTATTGCATTCCATAGCATTAATATCATTAGTAGCATACTCTTCAGAAATCATAGCTTTTACAGGCATAAAAGTATTACTAGTCTGTTGCAAACTAACAAGACAACATTTTCCACACTGAAAACATAGTATGCCTACAGCTGATATTTTTATTGCCTACATTTGACACATTATTTTCTGTATGTCTTGACTTTTCAATTCTATACATTGTTTCATGGCATAACAATCTTGCGTGTTAGTATCACAAAACTTTTAGTGACTTAGGGTCAGTTTGACTAACCCACTTTCTTAAAACAGTAGCAATAAATCTCTTGAAATGTGTCAATGGCTATTATTTCTAACATGTTATTTTTATTATGCTAAGCCTCAAGGTCTACACATTAATTATATGGCTTAATTCACATACTTGTTATCTTAATGCCTTATTATGAGAAAAAGTTTAATTATCAAACTTTTGTGCTTGTATTTCCGAAGTAACATCAACTCTGGAAAGAAATGCTTTATTAAAATTTTCATTTTTATTTTTGATCATTCTTTTCATATCTGTGAAATTTTTCATTACTTCTCCAGTCCAGTGGTCTGAAATGAAAGGATCCTAGCCATATTAGCTTTGTCCAAACCGTCCTGTTGGGTACAACACTCAAAGGTAACAATACATACCTCTATGTCATCTTCCTTGTTCAGTTGCTTAGTGGTGAGGCTGTTACTGCCATAGCCATCACGTCACTGCCACCATCTAATAGCCTGAAGTAGCAATGATCTGAACTATACTGTAGTAGTCATTCTGGCAAACAGACTAACACAGAGGTGCAGTCAACAAAAAATAAAGTCCTAGCACACAAGAGAACTGTCAATCATATGTTAGGTAAAATTATGCTCAAATGACTGGTCTTCTTGTAGATAGTGAAAGGTACAGCCCTAGATTAATAGATAGTCCAAGGCCACTGAGGCTCATGACCATTTTTGCATAGCCAGTACTGTTAGGTAGCACCTGGTTTCTCCAGGAGGGCTATGCCAGTCAATCCTAGAGCAAATCTGTGCATACCCACCCAGTCATCTACTTAATGTTTTAAAGAAGCTTGCTAAACACGGGGGGGAAGTTTATTCCAAAGGTGCTGCGTTATAAACCCATCTCTTTATCATGTTGTATTTTCTGTTGGTGAAGATTTAATTGCCTGGTTCTAGTATTTGCGGAGATATTGGACCTGCAGAGGAAAAATATATAAGAAACAGAATAAAGGCATAGAGCTTCTAGCACCTCTTGGTAGCTTGATGACTTTAGGCCTGTGATCTTTTTAGTTAGGAACCTTTGGACTTTTTCTAATTGTTTGAGATGTTTAGTGAGATATATACCAAAGGAGGCATTGCACCTTATAATTAGTCTGATCAGTGCTAAGTATAAGGTTGTGATTATCTCTGCCAACCTTAAATATATTCATTTGGCAATTAGTTTGGTTAAATAAAAGTATTTCCTGACAACAGTTGTTAAACAATGGTCAAAACAGAGGGAACTATCAACCCAAGTACATAGGTCCCTAACTACATCTTCATTTTATAAAAGTGTTGCCTAGGCAGTACAATGAGAGAAGGGAGTTGTCTGCAAAACTGGTGATTCTACACTTTTCAGTGTTTAGCTTGAGTCCATTTTTAGTAAGGGGTGAGTTCATTCTGGAAAGTTTGTGCGTATTAAAAACATGCCCAAGTCTACAATCCTCTGCAGACCTTGTTAGCCCGAGGTGATGGTTCTATGCTAGAAGATATGGAAAGTAAATACTAAAAAAAATCAGAGGTCCCAGCTCTGAGGGACACTAATAGTCACTTTCATACTTTATAATGAAGCAGCTGCTATTTGCACTGTGCAAGTTCTGTCTTTCATCTTACTACATATGGCTTGATTTTTAAACCATTTAGGTTTTGTATAATGCCAGCATGGAGAATTGTATCAAAGGCAGTAGTCAGATCAAGAAACATATTATACAGTGTATGACTACCATCTACAGCCTTAATAATCCATTCAAAAATGTGCTATGTTAAACAGGCAAGATCTACACATTGCTAAGCCAAACTACTGGGTGTGAAGTTTAGCAAGATTGTTGATATCACAGTTTATCAGTTCAGTTATATGTTTCATTACTTTGAAGATGAGGCTTCTTGTAAAGTTGATAGCTCTCTAGTTACGTAGATTAGCTGCAAGACCACCAGTATGAAAGGGCATCACCACTGCTATGCACCACTCATCAAGGAGACAGGCAGTAGCTGAACTGAAGTTAAACTGTTTGAGAAGTGTACCTGCAAGGATATATTCAACAATACTAATTAAGCAACCAGATTTATTATCAATTCCCATGGATGAAGTATTTCTGGCCTTTTTTTAGCACTTTCAGTAAATGATCTTTTTGGTGAGTAATGGATTCAGATATTTTGGGGCTTTGAATAGAAGCTAGAGGGTAAAGTCAACACTTAATTAGTTTTTAAGTATACTGTCAAGTTCTGAGCAATGTATGGTGTGTGTGTGTGTGTGTGTGTGTGTGTATATATATATATATATATATATATACATATACATATATATATATATATATATATACATACACACATATATATATATATATATATTTTTTTTTTTTTTTTTACTTTTCTAGGATAGCTAGAGAATTCATGATTATCTTTTGTATGAGATACCAGCCTAAGTTTATGGGCTCAATTAGTGGAACTGATAGAGTGCTTTGTTTTTAGTTTGTTTTTTTTTTTTTTTTGGTAATACTAAATAATGCAAGTTAGTTCTTTCTTTATTGTACGGTTAATTTACAGCTGTGTACTACCATTGTGGTTTGCTTTGAATTTCCCAGGATACTTGGATCTGGAAGGGACTGCTAGCTCTATGGATTTTTCTAAACAGGAGTAGAATTCCTAAGTGAGGTGAAGTCATAAGTGGGTTTGTATATTTAATTACAGGGTAGGTTGAGGTTTGCATGACTGTAGTCCTTATATTCAGTAGAGTTTGCTCTAGGGCTTTTGGGAGTTTAAAGGAGAAGGTTACAAGTTTACAGTCAGATTTCATAGGGAGGGAGATACCAAAGGAGTAATGCAAGAGGCAGCCATATTTCTAAGAATCAGGTAAAGAATGCTGTGCTCTGTGGTAGGCTTATTTACTGACTACTCAAAGGAGTTAAATACAGGAAATTTTGGGCATATCCTACATTGGAGATACAGGTGTCCCAGTTTATTACAGTTTATCAGTTTATTAATAGTCTAAGGACTTTTGCATTGAAAAGTGTTCCAAAAAGGAGACAGATGCAATCAACCATTGTGGAACATTAAATGCAGCAGAGACACTAGTCCAAAATATGTAGTTTATTATCCAAAAAAAAAAAAAACCATGAAAATGCAGGCTCTTCCAAAAACAAAAGTCTTATGGCTTAACAAAAGTTCACAGAAACATTAAAAACAATCCCATACAGTTCTGGTGCTATCGCGCTTAGTAGGCTACTCTCTCTCTCTCTTTAACAACCTCTTAGTGATGCTCTCTTCTGGAGTTCTATTTCAGGAATAATCTCCAACTACCTTCTGGGTATCTTTTTCCAGATCTTCTTTGACTTTGCCATTTCTCATCTAGAGCTACTGCTTTGGACATCAAACACCATACAGATGGGCAGATAACAGTCTGCATGGGCTTAATTTAGCCATTGTTTTATACAGCATTAGTTGTTTTAAGCAAGCCTGCTCTAGGTATACAAAAACCTTTTATCAGTTCTTAAAGCAATATTCCCATTTAAAGGGATCACAATACTCTTTGGCTAATGCAACAAAATGTATTCTCTGTTGTTAAAGTAACACTTTTATTTACTTTGAATGCTTAAAGGAAACACTTCTTATGTTAGCAGTTCTGTTTATGCACGCTGCAGACAGAATACTCTATTTTTTTCACTATGCACACAAATAAAGTATATTTTGCAATCATTATATCTGGCAAACTCAGCCACTATATGCTATTTCCCCCCTCTATTTCTCAATATGTGTGTGAGTGTGTGCACGTTTATGTGTGTATATATACATATATATATATATATATATATATATATATATATATATATATAGCCACATACACACACACACACACACACACACACACATATATCTTTCTTACTGTCTCACACACACACCATTCCCAAATTCAAATCAAATGGTGAGAAAAAATATCATATTATCCAGTACAAAGGCACATAAACACATATGGATTCAGAAAAGGAACAAAAAGCAAGGTGTGTGAATGAAAAAAATATGAATTCTGAACAACTAATCTGCCTTGAAAACATTTCCTAATTTGCCTTTTTCTGTCATTTGATTTTTTTTAAATCTTAGAACACAGAGTATAACAAAAAAATCAAGATGCTGGAAATCCAGACTGAGATGATGAAATGCACACATTAGTAAAACAGCAGAGTATATGACCATTCATATTGAAGTATAAATAACTTAAGAAATGAACTTTTCTAGGCAGTCGTCTTTCTAGGAAGCAATAAATTAGTATTTGAGGAACCTTTTACTGCTAAAATTGTGCATTTGTTCCAGTACACTGCAAAACAATTTTCATACAGTGTGGAAATGACTGACATAAAAAAACAAACCTTTGTGTTCCCCCGTCCTTCTCTTTCCAGTTACTGTAAGGGAATGGAGATAGGAATGGAAGATGGCAGTAAGAAAACACAAGGGAAAAAGAGAAATGGGAGAAAAGGGAATTAATGAACGACAAACACAGATGATGGGACACTGAAAAATCATGCTAGAGTCACAAGAGTTTTGATGAAAGGATAGAAATACAGTTATAGCACATTATATTTAATTGCATCCTGACTGATTTCAAATTTGAAGGAATTGTTCTACGTGAATCTGTCAGATTATTATTCTCACAGTAGGCAGTTGCTCCCTTGTGAGTTAACAGGGTCAGGTTTTTCCTTTTGAAAAATATTAAACATATATAAAATGCTATCTCTTGACAGATTTTAACTGTGTTTCCAAATAGTTTAATATGAATACTGTTCCTGACACAGTCATGTAACTCTAAGATGACTTTGATACCATGCAATGCCTCTATAACAATGTTAAATATGTCATGACATGGAATTAGACGTCACATATGATAGGAATGAATAGAAACAAGCATTTTATGTATGCATTTATTCAATTAATTCCTGGGTCCTGGGTTACTGAGTTAATTTTTATCACTTTACTATTGCTTAGCCATGAGCTTACACAAAATGAAAACGCTAAACTCACCATCTCTGCATCACTTCTGACTTCATAATCAGCACAGTACATTAACGCAACCATACTTTTTTTTTAAGAAAGCATATAATAGTTATATATTGCAAATTTAGAGCTCAAAACATACCTAGTGCTGTGTTAAGTAAATAGTATCTATGACAAACCAGTTAATATTACCTCAGTTATTGTGAAGAATAAAACTGGGTAGTTGTGTCTTATATTCAAAATGATCAAAGCACAGCAAATCTTCTAGGCAGTATTCTTTTCTCCTGTAAAGCTGCATCAGTATATTAATGCTGTCTCCTACACCATAAGGGGATACAGCATTACTGGTGAACAGTAGCAGGTCAAATTGGACCACATGGAAAATCGTTGTATTTCATATTTTTGGCACACTTGAGAGTAACTACCCAGAATAATCACAATGTTTGGAAGGCCTGTAATGGGCATAACAAAAACACCCTGATATAGTTTATCATATGCCACATTTACAGAGGCTTCACACACTATTTGGCAAGGGGATTACACATTTAAAAGTGTTTCCACTAGGCTCATAGGTGTTTACTAGGATAATGATCACAAGGGCCTTTTTACCCTTTATAAGTGTAAGCAGGGGCTTGGGAGATGAGACATTTATAGGTTGCCTGTGTCCATTACAGACATAGTTGCCAAGCCAGGGATGCATTTCCTGTTCCCCATCCAATTGTCAAAGTTACACTATAATTGGGTTAGGGAGGAACTCTGCTTCACATGGATGAGAAGCCTGTTCCAGAGATGGGGTAGCCTCTGGGATACAGACACGTCTCTCGAGCAGGTCTTATTTATATCACAGGCAAGGTTTAAGTCATTAGAATGGGTATTCTAGTGTTGTTTGTTTTGTGGACATGCAGAAGGTCCATCACAGTGGGGTCTAACAATGCCCTGTATGCCAGGCATAGATCCTCCCTCAACATCCTATAGGAGACATAATACAGGGATAGAGCCTTGAGGCGGTCTGCATAGGACATTTTACTTCTGCCATGTATTCTTTTAGTGAGGAACCTCAGTGGACATTCCATTTGTTGGATATGCTTGGTTAGGTACATATCAAAGGGGGCAATGTACTCAATTATAGGTCTGATGAATGCCAAATACAGTGAAACAAAAACTTCCTTGGACCCAGATGCCATACCTTTGTTTACAAGTTGTGCAACAGAGAATGATTTCCTCACTACTGTAAGCATGTGATGGTCAAAGGCTAGATTACTGTGTGTGTCCCTAAGTCCCTGACTACTGAGTCAATCTAAGGGGTGTGTTGTCAATATGATAGTTACACCTGGGGTGGATGACTTCCTGAAGGATACTATTATGTATTTCTTGGCATTTAGTTTTAGTCCATTCCCTGACACCAGTTGTTTGTCTGTGTCAACTCTTCCTGAAGAATGGTGCAGAATTCAATAGCAATCATCTGCAAATTTAGTCAGCCAGAGACCAATGACATTGGATTTGACTTCAGAGAAGTAAATGTCAGAAAGTAGCAGTCCAAGGACTCCCCAGTTCTAACTTTCTGGGCCTTGTCTATGAACCAATTGGCTATCCACTGGGTGACATATGGGTATGTGCCTAACCCCAAGTTTGTCAACAATGTCTGAGTGGGGTACTATGTCAAATGCCTTGGTTAGGTCAGGGTAGGCAGTGTGAACCATTTTGCCCTCATCTATCTCTTTGGTGACTTCCTCAAAGAGGTTCACCAGGTTGAGTAGGCGTGACCTGCCCTTGATGAAACCAAACTCAGTTGGATCCAGTATCTGGGGGTTACTACATCATTACTGATCATTTTCATGATAATTCTTTCTATGACTTTGCATATAAGACTCGTGAGACTTATACGTCTGTTGTTTCCAGGGTCATGGCCCACCTTTGTGCAGAGGAATGACTGTTGCTGTTCTCCATCCATGAGGTACGAAGCCTGTTTGGAGGTTACGGTTATATAGCTACTCCAGAGATACTGACAGGTCATGTTTCATGTCATTTAGAAGGCATCCTGGAATATTGTCTGGGATCACTGAAGCAGTGTTCTTGGCCTTAGAGAGTAAGTTATTTTTTACTTTCAGCTTTATTGACAATGACCTCAGTAATCGCACTGCATGAACTATTGTGTTAACTGAGAAAATCCTTCGAGGGCAAAACTGATACAAGAAAACTTGTGCGTGTGAATGTATTCACCAGACGACTGTATATAAAAAACATGAAATTCTTAAAGATTGCTATTAACATTATGGATGCTTATAAAATCATACTGTCTCCATTGTGTCAGTTCACCAGGATTTGTGATTAAGCACCAAAAGATAATGACTGAAAACTGGAATTTATTTAAAGATGCAAATTATATTTTGTTTTAAAATGTTGCTAGTTATAGCACACTCAGGAATATACCTAGGTTCCAGATAGGCAAAGAGTGAGTGTAGAGCGTCAGCATCTTTTGTGTGTTTCACAGTAAAAGCTAGTTAAAAGTAATTCCCATCAACAGCAGTTTATACACTGAAACACTCATATTTATTCTGTAAATAAGCCACTGGGTATGGGAAATTAACAGTAAAAGATCACTGGAGAGATTTACGGATATGGCTAAAGGTAGGTAAATAGATGGATGGTTTATGCTTAAGGCTTGTATTACAGAGTCAAGGAACACAATCAAACTGCCAGCAGCCCAGGTTTTAAGTGGACCTGGATGTCTGGTAAAGCCATTTAACATAAGATGAAAGATGAAGTACGTTTTCATTCTAGGGGAAGATTTGTGGGGTCTTATCACTTAGGTAAATCAGTTATTCAGGACTGAAATAACATACAACCTCAGCTCATTTAACTGCAATAGGGAGAATGAACATGGTGATATGATCGTTTTGCTGTGCTGCCACTGCACATGTGACAGGGACTGGATGAAGGAGGTAAAGAGCTTCAGTGTGACAGTACTGAGGACCACAAAGTCCTCCACCGTGTGCTAGGTTACATCATCAGATGGAGTGACATGCTAGTACTCAGAACCACTGAGAACACAGGATGACTGATGGCTAGGACAGAAAATCAGTTATGGCCTGTACCACAGGCAAGAATCCCTCCTGAAAAATATTTTGAAAAATGTGACAGGGGAGTGTGCAATCCAGAGCATTCCTTCAGCCTCACATATTGCTTCCTTATTTCTTAGTAACAAGAAGTGCAAAAACTGCAGTTCAGTTAGTTTATGAAAGCCAAAAGCAGGGTATAGAAAATACCATGAATTAATCCAAAATCCAATGAATCATGCAGCCCCTTTAACAATTATTATTCTTTTGGGATATTCTGCAGTAATCTAAAGTTCTGACATTTTAAACCATGACTGGATATGCAGAATATTCACCCTAAATTATAATTGATATTTTTATTTACCTTGGAAAAAATATTTTTTTTCATTATAAGATGCAGCCCTCTGTTTATGGATCAGCTTGCCATATTTAAACAAAACAGTTTATTAAAGAGTGTTATTGTACTAAGCTTTGTACCAGATGACACAAAATGAGACAAGTCATTAAGCAAATACTTAAAACAAGGTGTACAGAGATCCTATTTCCCCCTCATAATAATTCTTGGTCAAATCGTGGTTAACATTTATGGTCTGGTTGCTCAGATTTTGCAGCAAAACTGGAAACAAAGGATATGCCAAAGCTCATTCTATCTGTATTTAATACAGCTTAAAATGTGAACAGATATGAATGGAATTTATTGTCTTCATAGTGCTAACTGGAGGCAAACATTATAATGCAGGTCTATGATCAAGCACTTGTCAATGGGAAATACTGTTTTGAAATGGAGATGAACTACAAAATAGTGGCTAAAGTTGTGGTTAAAAAAGTGAAAGAATGAGGCAGATCACAAGTAAAAATTAAGAACGTAATTCTTCATAGCATTTAAAATAGTGTTACATAAGGTTTATAGGTGACAAGCAATATATTTTCCTGTCATAAACCAGTTTTTAACATTTTTGCTTCCATGTGGGTTGACTTAGTCTATGTACACCAGGTAAGGCCTGTAGTATGTTGGGGAAACAGACATGCTCATCCATGTTATGGAAGTGGTACATCAAGCAATGTACTGAGAATTCAGCGAGCTGGCACCTATGACATACTGAAGGTGACTTCTATTTGTCTCTAAAAGGTCTTTCCCACAAGAGCTACATGTACCTCAGTGCCCATTGGTACTTGAAATCTATGTATTCAGTCTGATCCTGTTGATGGATAATACATATCAGCCAATGCCAATGAAATATCTGTCCATTTGAAGAGAGTCTGTCAGCTGCTGTTCCATTAGTGGGTATTGGCTGATCTGTAGTCAGTACGGTTTTCATTCCTGTGACTGTGTTAGATTACTGAGTGAGAGATAGTGGCACACGTACCCAGGAAGTTCTGATGCATGAATGCTGCTGCTTTTCCTAGCAGCTTTGCTTGCTGCGGCTCTGCAAATTCTCTAATGCATTTTGCTCTTATAATGTTGAGCAACTTGCTGCATGTCTAATGGTGCCTGCATCCATGAGTCGCTGCCTGCCTTCAACACTATTTATTTCCATCTCATTATGCACTCATTAGACTGTGGGCCTACATCTAACAGTATTTTAAGAGGAGAAGTACCAACATCCTGGATGAAAGTGCTAGCAGCTTTAATACCTAAAGAGGGTAAAGATCCATCAGATTCAGCTTCATACAGGCCCATGTCAATACTAAACCATGACTATAAAGTGTTCATGTCTACAATGGCTAAAAGAATGGCAAAATTGATAGATATAGATCAATGTGGTTTTGTGGAGGGGAGGTAAACATTTGACAACACTGACAGAACAGAAGGAAGCAGAATGTAAGAAAACACATCTGCATGTCCCTATAAGGTTATTTGCATACTCCTATTTTATACTGTTTTCCTTGTTACTCAGTAGTGCCAGCAGGTAGTATGAAATGTAACATGCCTGCATGGTGACACAATAGAGTGCCGTGTACTACTCAAGTTGACTATAAATACCAGCCGTGGCTTTCTAGCCTGCCTTAATGCAATTGTATACTGCTTTTTTTCCCTGATAAGTTTAACACAATATTAAAAAAAACTGTTTGGTACAGTGAACACAGTATTATTAATGTTAAGACCTGGGCAATGTTTGCGTTTTTTGTTTTCTTCAAAGATATACATACACATATATGTAAAGGAACTGAATTTGCAAAACGTTTATAGAAAAACAAATGTCTGAATAATACAATTCATTGCCACTTAAGATAAATATTGGACTGTGCTTCTTAGTCTGATTTCAGTTGAAACATGCAATACACATTCCTTACAGGAAAACATGCTTGTTATCATAAACTGGTGTTCTGATTCATTGTGCATCGATTTTGTGAACAAAATAGACATATGCTGCTAATAAAACACACCAAATGATTTAATAGTCATTATAGCCTCAGTTAATTTTATCCAGTTCAATGTACTTTTAACTATAGCACAATGTAAACTTGTATCACAGCATGATTTATTCTAAATAAATACCCCTAAACACATTTTAATATGGCATTTTAATGTACTGTTATATTTGTTTAAGGTTAACATTGTATCAGCATTCAATTATTTTAATTCTAACATTTATTCACAATTAAATGCAAAAATTACTTATAGAAAAGTATATTTTAAGTAAAAGATACTATGCCAAAGTTAGGATATTAGCCTATGTTGTCTGTGTTTGTCTCCAGCTGATGCAGTTTCATATGTATTCTGTATTTATAAAATTCACAATTACATAACGTATTAACCATCAGCTGTATTATCAATCATAATATGATGCTCTGCATTACGAATGAAGTTTGATTGTAGATTACTTTATCTTATTCTCTCCCCTTTCCTGTAGCCTATATGCCCAACAGGCAGGCCTCAGTGGGATGGGGAATGAAGGCAAGAGCTAAGTGGGTTAAACATGAATCAACATAGCCAGGTGAGGTTGGAATCAGGGATCACAGCATGGGCAGGAGTAAGACAATAAGATGTAGGCAAGTAATACAAACTATTTAGAGCCTAAGGCCTAGTAGCCTGATCTATGTTATATCATAAAAAGTACAGCTGTGAGCTTTATCCATTCAACCAAGCTACTACAGATGTGAGGTTTACAGGCAAATTAAGGAGGAGGTGGTACAGATTCTGATATATGGTATATTGCTGTTTTTGTTGACGGTTGTATGGGAGAATTTTCTTTCATTTTTTTTTTTAATGCAAGAGAGACCCATGGAAAAGTAAGTTCCAGTGGCGGCTATAAGTAGTACCTACAACTGTTTGGTTTTGGTGTGACGTAAGGGCTTTAGATGATATTGCTGGAATTTCTGTGAACATGTTTAATTAGTTTTGTGTTTGCAGCTATTATATTGTTTTCTTACAGACAGTGTTTAAAAGGAATGCTGCCTTGGAGATGGCAACTAATCTGGTCTTTTACTGGTTTAGAAAGATGGTGGCACACTATTTTATATACTGAATGCTCTAAAAACATCTTTAAGAGTGCATTAATTGGCTTGTAATTAATCTTACTAACTTGTGACCAATGCTGTGTTTCTATGACCTAATGCATAAGTAACAGGCTTCTGCCATTTATAGTTTCAGTTGTTATAACAGTGGTTTGAATCTTGCAGTGTTACTGCTGGGGGCATTTTAGCAGGCAGCTCATAAACAGGAAAAGCATGCTTAGATTTGTGCAGGGCTGCTGTTTAATAAGTGCTTCATTGGTAGCTATTCTCCCACACAACTAGGGGATGTTTTGTCCCTAGGCTGCTTTAGACAAGTCATCTGTTGGCATATTTTGTGGCAATTGAAGTGTATGTCCTGTATTCTTGCTGCTGGTGACAAAAGCGTAACAATACAAGTTGTGTGGGCACCATGGCGGGATCAGCATCTGGTAAGTGATCAGCTGGTGAGTGTTACATTTTGTTAACTTTTCTTGAAGAGTAGGCATTCTTCTACGGCTGATGCTGGTAGAGTGGATGGATCACCTTCCAGTGGCACTAGGATAATCATTATCTTAAGATAGACGCAGATTGTGGAAGATGTATCCAGTGTATTGTGAAACAGCAGGATAACAGTAAAATTATAGAACCCACAAAACAGGAAGCAAACTAACTAGTAGTACAGCCAATACTTCACTACTTTGTTGGCACGTGGTTCAACTACCATTTATCAACTTTTCCTGAAACAGGCATTTGTTTCTAGGAGTAGGGAAAGTAACAAAACAAATTCTGTGTGTGGCACATAATGGGCTGCAAAGATGGTGCCATTATTTCTCGTGTCCTGTGACTGGGCAATATCAATGGTCAATGCAGGGAATTGGTGGCGCTAGGAGGTAAACCTTTCCACTTAGAGTATATCAGAAAAAAAGAAGACAAACAGAAGAGGAAACGGGACAAGAATCAGATTTCAGTTGCTCACATTTGGCTGACTGCATAAGGAATTACTTAGAAAACATGTACTGCTGGGGCTGCTTGATGAATAGTTGGCAGTGCACAGCTGGGGTTAAACAGAACTTTAGCATGTTAGCCTATATGCTTGTGGTTCAGTACTTAATACACCACCACAGTTAAGCTAGGAAATGGGATTATAAATAAAGTAAAATTAAAAAAAAATAGAGGCATGTTTTTGCATAGTGATCAGGTGTGAGAGAGAAAAACGCAGTAACACAGAGACTTTAGGTGCTGCCTACCTACAGGCAAGATTGCTGACATGACTAATGGTAGTTAACTGTAGATATATATATTTTTGTGTTTGTGCCTGTGCGTGTATATATACATAAACAGATATGTGTGGAAAACGGATTTGATAAGTTCCCCTTTGGTTGACATCTGTTTAGTCAACTATACAGATGGTCAACAACTGTACATTTCCCGGGGTAGGAAAATTTGCCTTTTTTCACAAAATTGTGCAATCTCAGAGTTAGTATACATAATTAGTAGGGGGTGAAGGGGGCTTGCACCTCGTAATGCAAAAAATGTTTTACTGTTTTTTTTAAACAGTCTTGTACATCTGATAAGATTTCTTGCTCAGAGCATGCATTGTAATGTGTTAGCATTTGCAAAACTGACCTTTTATGGTTGACTTTATGAATATCAATATTTGGGTCATTTGCTGTTTACTAGTAGACCTTTATATTGTAACTGATACCTGCTTAGTCAACACAATTTGGTTGACTAAGCATAATGCTGACATATGTACGAGATCGCACAATTCACTCGGTTGGAGAGTATGCCCTTTCCGCTATATTTTGTGATCTTGCAGTTAGTATATAAAATAAGCAGGGAGGGAGTGGAGGGGAGTGGATCTTGCCCTCTCTTCAAAAAAAAAAATTTATTTAAAATTTTTTCATGTTTAATATTGCATGTACCATTGTCAGTGCTCAGCACGTGTACTAGACTGTCGACATTTACTTTGTCAAGAAATTGTGGTCAACATTTCAGTCCACTGACTTTTTATCTGTAGACAGATTATAGTATATATATATATATATATATATATATATACATATATATATATATATATATATATATATATATATATATATATACACACACACATATATATAGTTAGTTAGATAGAGATATAGAGAGGTGTGTGTGTGTGTGTGTGTATATACGCAAACTGGAGAGAAAGCACAAGAGTTCAAGCAATTACTCAGGGCTCTAGCACCTCAGGAAGAAGAAGAAATATGCAGAGTTGAAGAACTGCATGAGAACTACAGACAGGTATGTGGCCAAGCCAGATATGGATATAAGGTACATACGGAAAGCTGGTAATAGAATGCACAAGTTTAAGCAGTCATCAAAAGAAAGAAGGAATGCATGAAAAAGTGGGAGCTAGAAAAAATGGATCAGATTAAGAATGAATTTTGGTCGGCTAAGACAGGAGTTATAATTGAAAAGAACAAGGCATCACAGGCATTCTACCAGCTTCTTGAAAGTGACTCTGCAGATAGCATAAATAAACTCTATCAGGTTACGATGCAAAGACAGAAAGACAAAGAAGATGATCAGACACCATTCATAAGAGATGCCATCAACAACCTGCTAGCCAGTCCACACGACTTCAAAGGCAAAATGGAAGAATATTTCCAACAGCTTCTGAATGAAGAAAATCGAGCAGAAGCTCTACTGCCCCAGACACAGCCTACAATGAAAAAATTGGAGGGGCCCATCCTTGAAAAAGTAAGAACAGCACTAAGGAAAATGAAGTCAGGGAAAGCAGCAGGCTTAGATGAGGTCTCAGCATACATGAAGGAGAGAATTAGCGAGACAGCAAAGGAATGGTTCCTGAGGATAACAACAGCAGTATGGAGAGACAGGCATATCACAGATGACTGGAGAATAAATATACTCATGCCATTCTACAAGAACAAAGGAAACAGCCACAACTGTGGGCAGTACAGAGGTATCAAACTCCTGTCACTGCATGAATGTTCTGGACAGGGTGATCGATAAACAGATACAAAGAGTAGTAAAAGTAAGATGGGAGATGAACAATTTGATTCAGATCAGGATGTGGCATAACTGTCCCAATGTTTGCAGTGAGACAGTTGAGAAGAACATAGAAATGAGGGAGAGTGCAAATGGGCATTCACAGACTTGCAGAAAATCCCAAAAAAAGCTGATTTGGGTAGTCCGGTGGTGCTTTGAATTCCCAGAAAAATTAGCAGAATTAGTGCAAACTGTGTATAAGGACCCAATGACTCAATTACAAACAGTGTTCTGTCTCACAGGGGGTTCCCAGTGAGAGTGGGAATGCATCAATGTTCAGCTCTGATCCCACTGCTGTTCATACTGCTGATGGTCTACATCAGCAAGCAGGTTGAAGAGGGCAGATTAAAAAGTTGCTGTATGCAGACTATGTGGCATTACAAGCAGACTCTGTGCAAGAACTTCTGCAAAGGATGTCACACACTTGTCAACATTATGCTTATTCAATCAAATCTGTACTCACTTTCTTCCCATGTGGCTTCAGTTTTTTTGCAAAACTGCAGGTACATACGATGAAACTGAGTAAAATAAGACAGCTGTAAGGGATTAAATGGGGGAAATCAGAAGATTATGAGAATTGAGATAGAAGGGAAAATAGAGGAGCAGTTTAACAGCTTCTACTAACTAAAAGGGGTTGATGAGAACAAGGGAAGTCTAAATAGGGATGTTCAAAGCTAGAAACAGAGGGGCTTCAGCCAAATGGCACAAAGTGTCCGGGGTACTGTATGACAGAAGAATGCCAAAGAAGTAAGGTGTACAAAACAGTGTTGTGACCAGTACTACTATATGGTACAGAAACCTGGGCAGTAAAGGTAGAGCAGTCGAGGAAGCCAGAGATGAAGTGCTAGAGATGGGTAGTAGGATGCACACTGTGGTACAGACAAAGGAATGAGGATATCAGATCAGAAGCCAAAATAGCTCCAACTGCAGAGAAGTCAAACAGAACAGATTACGGTGGTTTGGCCATATGTGCAGAAAAGCAGAAGGCAATCTGGTGAAGATGATTTGGACAGACATGATAATGGCAAGAGGAAACAAGGGTGTCCTGCAAAGAGATGGATAGATTGTGTGAGAGAAGAAGACCTGTAACAGTCAGCTATGACTGTCAAAGGTAGGAGAGTGGGATTGAATCAAGAGAGATGGTGACAGTTGACATGACACACCAGCCCCATGTAGCCAATCTACAGAGTGATGTGGATATAAATATGTGTGTGTGATTATTTTTATATGAGAGTGGGGATTGTAAAACAGAAAATAATAAAATAGTGCAGAAGATAACCTACATAAGATACATGTAATAATTACATATTTTACATAGAGTAACAACTTAATAAGATAAGCCAAAGTGTGGAAAAGGGAAAAAGGATGGGAGATGAATCCACTTTTTTAGTAGTGGATTTGCTGGCCTCCTACAAAACCCAAAACACTTCCTCAGAAGATTGGTGCCTGAAAGGAATCAGAACCTTATCACCCAAAGTGTCAATTAAAGGGTGGAAAACTGAGGGTAATGAGAGATTCCTTGTTTTGTGTAAGAATATCCAATCCAGTGAAGCAACTTGTGGTGATTGTCCCCGACCAGGTGAAAAACAGAAGAAAGAACCCATGCTGCCTTGGCCAAAAGGGAGTCACCAGCAAGATTTTGGGTGTCCACATGATCTTGTACAGGATCTTTGGTAGCAGAGAAAGTGGGGAATAGTTATACAGAAAATCCCCTTCCAAGAAAAAGACATGGTGTCCACTTTCCAAGCCAGAGGACTTGTCACTCTGGGGCACAACTGGGGAACTTATTTCTTCAGAGGGAAGGAAAAAAAGTCTACCTGGGGAGTAACCCACCAATGGTCAATATCCAGAAACACTTCCCTGAGAAGTATCCATTCCTGAGGATTTGTCCTGGAGCTGCTCAGCCTGCCAACAGATTGTGCTCTGAAGGAATATAAACGACCTAAAGAACTAAGTAATGGTGGACTGCAAAATTCCAAGCCTGAAGAACCAACTTGGACAAAAGGTAAGATCTTGTGCCCCCCCCGTTGCTTGTTGATGTACCACATCACATGTGGTACTGACTGTAATAACCTTTACAGGACCTTGTACCAAAAGTGAGAGAAAAACCTGGAAAGCTCAAAGTAGAGCCCTCATCTCCTTGAAGTTGATATGGTCTGTCAGGTGTTGATGGAATCAAAGACCCTGGACTTTTAAGTTGTTGGAGGCGGCTTCCCAACTGTGATCAGACACATCTGTCTACAGCTCCTGAAAAGGAAGAAGAACCTGAAAATGCAGACCAGGAATCTGGCGAATCTGCCATTGTAGCTCTTGCATGAGACAAGGTAAGAAAGGAACTAGATGCTCCAGAGGGTGGCAGTGCTGGAGCCAAACATTCTTAAGATAACACTGAAATTTCCTCATGTGGAGTTTGGCACAATGGTAATAGTGCATGCCATGTACCCCTAAGCTCGGAAAAATTCCCTTGCAGAAACAACTGGTAGGAGAAGAAGCTTCTGGAAATAAGCGGTCAAAGAGGGGATCTTGGGAGGTGACAGAAAAGCCAGCATTTGAATGGTCTGAATCCAGCAACCCAAACACACCTAGTCCTGAGAAAGACTCGATACAGTTTTTGTGGCTGAGGGTGAACACCACTGCACAGACGCAGCACAGTGAAGTGCAGATTCTGAAGGAGGAGTTGTTGAAAGGGGGTTTCAATTAAAAGGTCATCCAAATAAGGGAATATATGAACTCCCTGAAGTCTGCAGAAGGCTATCACACAGGCCAGACACTTGGAGCTGTAGAATGACCAAAAGGCAAAGCAGAGAACTAATGAAAGAAAGAAACAGAAACATAAAAAACTTCCTGAAGAAAATGCAAATAGGAATATGGAAGTAAGCTTTCTTCAAATCTAGAGATACCTGAAAGGCTTGAGGATGCTACAGAAGGGAAAGTATATGATGAGACCGTATCCTAAAAGAAGGGATCTTGAGACATGTGCTAAGAAAAGACAGGTCGAGAATGGGCCTCCACAACCTCTCTTTCCTGAGAACCAGAAACATTCTGGAATAAAAACCTGTTCCCTGCTGAAACAAGGGAACAAGATAGATGGTCATCTGACCCATCAGATCCTGCAAAACCAAAGGAAAATGAGGGAGCTGGCAAATTGGACCCATGGTATATTCAATAAAGGTACCATGCACCTCTTCCCTAACTAATATTTGGGTAATCCCCCTAGTCCCTTCAAATATAATCAGCCAAGGTTCCCCCTAAACATCTGCACCATACATATGCACAGCCACAGTGAATATGAAGGCAGACAGCTCAGTGTCATTCCTCCAAGTGGCTCATTGTAAAGGGAACTGATATGGGTACTGGATGGTCCTCGGTCCTCGGATTCTTCATCTAACCTAATGGAGAAGTCCAGTGGAGGCTGGATAGCAACAGGATGTAGTGGCAGCTGAACTTCATTGTGGGGGGATTCAGCCCTGAGCCAAAAGATTCAGACGCTGGTTTTCTAAATGATTGCAGAGTACCTTATAGATAAATGCCTGACAAATCTCACATTGTGTATTGTCATATGTAGCACCCAAAAGAAAAAGGCACTTCTTATGTCTATCTTTATGGGGATCCTGCCTCCCACACTCACATTTTCCCTTCCTGGATTACATGAAAACAAACTAGAAAGAGGAACAAAAGAATAGAAGAAAGTAAAATAGGGCACTTACCTTTACAAGGATCTCTAGATGAACTACTCAGTGAATGGCACACAGACCAAATTCTTAGGTAGTGTTCAACTATCAGCAAAAATAGTTCTGAAGATTAGGTGTCCGTACATCACATATGAACCTTAAACCTTGCATATAGGACATATGTCTGACGTATGACACCTGGAAGGTGCAAAGATTTTGGTATGTTGTCCGGATATTCAGCTATGCTTGGAAGTATATCACAAGAGTAAAGAACACTGTAACAGTGATAAGGAAGGATCATCACCAGAGCCATAGAAGCTCAAAGGATCTGAATGTTCTGTGATGTATTTTATGCTTTCTTTTTGAAAGATAATTACTTCTTGAATGTATTTTTTATTGCTACGTAGAAGAGTTATGTAAGAGCACAACATTATTGTGTGCATGAGTGTGTCTAGTTTTAGTGATATAGTAATTTTTAAACACACACACATCCTTGCCTTCAGGAAAACTGGAGGAATTCTATTTCACCAACTTTGAGATGCTGGAGGAAACCAGGGCACAAAATTAGACACACATGCACACAGAGGGAGGGCATACAGATTCTACATAGAAAAACACATAGCCAAGAACTCAACCAGAGCAGAGCACCTTGAAATGGCAATGCTGTTCACTATGCTACTCTGACAATGTCCTGTTGCTTTCACACACACACATCCTCTTTCTGCCAAACCACCAAGGATAGCCACCTATCATATGGAAGCCCTAGCTTTGTGATGGGAAATGAAAGAAATTCTGGCCAACATTTTACTCATAAATATGAGGCTACCACTTCTCCCCCACACACAAGCTTAACAGTAGTGTTGAGGAGGTTTCTGGTAGAAAGTGAAAGGAATTTTAACCGGCTTGCTACTCACTGCTACCTGCCAAATACACAGTGACACAAGCATAAGCCACAGCAGCACTAGTTTACACTGTTTTCAACAAACAGCAGTGCACTGTGCAACACTAGTGCTGCTACATCAATAGTTGACTGTTGTGCTCTAAACATATATCTGACACTGTCCCTGATTTTGCCCCATATTTTGACTTGTCCCTCATTAAAAAAAATAAATAAAAAATCTGATCTGCTAGTAAATCATTCAGGATTGCAAACAGTCAATGCCAGACATTCAGCATTATACACTACTTATTATTGTCCAAAAAATGCATCTTAATGTAAAACATGCTGTTGTCTTAACTTTTTAAAGTGAATTAGAGTAATATTTTAAAAGTGCTCCTGATTGTGAACATTTATTCTGCTATTATTTTTGGCTTTGCCCAGAATTCTTGAGCAAAGAAGTTGAGAGTTACAGTGTCTGGTGTCCAGTATTTATAAAAATCCTTGAAAGAGAAAACCATCTCTGAAGCTCAGTATCATCTGCGCTTCTTAACATCCCAGGTAAGTACTCAGATCAGACACTATGGGCTGCCTATCTCTAGCACTTACGTCGCTCAGGTTCATTCACTGATTACCAGCTTTATCTTAACAGTGTCATATCACAAACCTGTTTAGGATAAAGCACACACCTGGAGAATGAATGAACTTTTTTTTTCCTCCTCATTTTTCCTTAACCAGCAGCAGATTTTTCGGGGCTCTACACAGTCAAGGATGATTGGGAGTCCCAAAGAGCTGTGAATATTGCTGGTGCCTAAAGCCAGTTATGCTGTTAATTTCAGTGGACACACTCACCAACAGGATTTAATGAAGTCAAGGGCACTATGTCAGTGGGAAAACATTTAGGGCCATATTCCAAAATACTTGCTCTCATTGCAAGTGACTTACTCACAGACTTGTTCTCACAGAGTAAGCGACTAAGCCTGAGAGCAAGTCTTTTGTTATCTGATCTCATTGTAAGCCTGTTTATACATAGGCCTTACACCAAAGTAAGTGATTTACACAGAGAACAAGTCTTTTGGAATCCGGGCAGACTAACACCACAGAAAGTCACTTGCATTGAGAACAAGTCGTTTGGAATCAGGCCCACCATGAAATTATGAAGCCTGCTACTTTGACAAAAGACTATTACTACAAACAGAGGTATCTGAATTTTGAAACAGTAGTAGTGCCAACTCTTAGGATTCTTCATCCTAAAAGTTATTATTATGCACATCATTTGTTAAGTTCACAAGATTTCTGCACTACCATTTGTTGATGTAACAAAATATCAAAATAATATAACTTGATGCGGTTAGGGGCCACCAAAGACTGCTAGATTTGCTGGTGCATAAAACCACTTATGTTGCTTGTGTGCATGTTTATTTCCTCTGGAGTATTGCTCATATATGAATATCCCCAGTATAGTACTCCAGGTAACCTAAACACTCAAGTAGTTGTAAAAGCTATGTTAAACCAATGAAATGAATCGCAGTTTATCTGTGTGTTCCATTGTTTTTGTGTAGAAATACCTGTAACATTTGCTGTACTTTGGCCACTGTAACAAAACTGAAATTTTCAATTCACATTTAGCTCTCTCACAGTAACCCATAAAAAGGAGGCATGCTAGCAGTAGATGTAAGTCTCAAAGCAAAAGGCACACTACTAATTACAAACATTATGTTACATAGTGCAGCACCTTACCTCATCCCTCTCTGTCAATTGTTTACTAATGTCTCTGTTTGCTCCCCCTCTTTACATTTGCATAGGAATTGGTGGGCCCAAGTTTTTCACCTTACATACAAATGGTAGCACATTAAACATTAGCCTTCTTTGCTAGCACTGATTGGAGTGCTCGGCTGTTTTGTGGGCACACATGAATGGTTATGGTTAAATTATCTAAATTATAGGCATTCACAAGGAATCCAGAAGTCTTAGGTTACAGAAAACGCTAAATATTATTCTAAGTTCAGTATTTTGTGTGACAAGATAGACATAACTGATACTTAACACAGGTCAGGATTCAGAAACAATCCTGTCTATGAGCAGTGAAACTGCATCAAAAAGAGCTTTTTAGCCTGATCACGGAGACCAGCTATTCAGAGAAGTATTAACCACACTAAGGAAAGACCTCCTTATCATCTAATTTGTGTGTCTCTAAATCATTCTTTGATTACTGCAAGAGCTGGGAAACATTTTTCTGCTGCCTTGTTGCAATATATCACTTTATCACGTGCCCTTCTCGTTTACTCCCCATACACGTGCACACAAACACACACACTTATAATACATATGTGCACAACGCCACACCTTTACCTATCCCTCAATTAATGGAACACCCCTGATGTTCCCTCCTTTTTTTCCCATTCCCTCCTAAATTACAGATGATTACAGTCAGACAAAAATGCCATTTTTTATAATTTCTCTCTCCTTATTGTTTAAGAAATGCATTATGATGCAAGACTTTTTATTCTATTAATCCTTTAATAGGATTAGAGTATTATTTACAGACACTTCCAGGTGCCATCCAGTGTACCAATCCCCCCAGTTTTGTACAGAAGTCTTCAGCATGGCTCTCATATGTCATGGACCAATATAGTCAGTCAATAATGCCAGTGATCAGTTTTATTCTTGTAATATTCCACTCTTTATGTTCCAAAAACTGTGTTCTATTAACTTTGCAAAATAAATTAGGATATTAGTATTACATTCTACTTTATTACACTTTATTTACCCATAGGTTATATACATGTTGTTAGAATTACTAAAATTGTCTATAATGATATAACTCTATA
The DNA here is from genome assembly GCF_019279795.1 of Protopterus annectens. Taxonomy (NCBI): domain Eukaryota; kingdom Metazoa; phylum Chordata; order Ceratodontiformes; family Protopteridae; genus Protopterus; species Protopterus annectens. The sequence goes on along the minus strand of NC_056743.1, from coordinate 945,918,204 downwards.
GAATTGTCCAGATGTGTAGTGTATCTTGGAACCTAGTTTATGTTCTCTCAACTTATTTTTGTATAGTATTCCTTATGTCACTTGTATTGCTTTTGGACTATAATGTAATAGTATTGCACAGTATGTACAGCTTTTCTCCCCAGGCCTCCACTGAAAATGAATTCTGTAGACCCACGCACTCAGACTATCCCGGTAAACAAATTGTCAAATAAATGAATTAGGATATTATTCAAGATTGTTCTTGATTGTGTCTAATACTCCCCCCATACAATTTTTGTGGTGCACAACCTAGTGTTTTATTAACTTCTGAAGTGACCTAGGGATTTTTTTTTAATTTTTTTACACTTTGTTGACCACGTTACTCTGATTAGGCCAATGGCTGCCTTTCAGGGAAGGCCTGGGTTAGCATTCATACTGGCTAAGAGAAATTTGGCCAGGGCACCAAGGAACTATCTCGACTTTTGTTGATGAGAGCCATGGGATCATTCAGTCCACCTTAGCTACCACCAAGTCAGGCAGATGGGACCTCAGATTAATAGATCACCTGATAGATGACACACTTCAGAGTGCAGCATCACCCTTATGTTGCACTAAAGTTTCAGCATTGGAAAATGAATCCAACTACAATTCCCAGAAGGTAGGGTATGAATAGGTATTTGTCCTCATTTAGTGATATAGTTTATCCTGGTGTTGAGCAAGAACAAAGCCAGCTTTTGTCTAGGACATCGTTGAGAATGGTTTTGAAGGATTGGATGGAGGGTACTGACCTGATGGATAGCGATAAGGAGTTCTATGCCTTAGCAACATGATACGAGTACAGACAATGCCCAGCAGATTTGGTAGGTTTGTGGGCAGACAGGAGTTTTTTGTTGCTTTATCCTTCATGTAATTTGGGTCAAAATTGATAAAAATCATGAAGTACACAAACAATTAAAAGTCTATAAATTTTATTCTTCAAAAAGTGTATGATAATTTCAGTTATTTTACTCCCAACAGTTGTTAAAATAAATAATAGCAGTAACAAAATGCATCACTGATTTTGAGCTCTGGCTCTCGTAATTTAGGGATTGGTCAGCCTTGTTGAAAGCTATCCGAACATAAAAGTTAACAAGAGTTTCCTTTATTCCTTTTCCCAGACAGCTCATACATCTCACATACTGAATTTTATATGCAAAGTAATCTGTGTGGCCTGTTGCAATTTAGTAATATCTTAGCTTTTGACAGTCACTGGCTGGTTCTTTCACTTTATCGCATTTTGGCACCTCTGTTTGGTTCAAGTCTGGGATGCTTTCTGAATGCAGCCTGTCTGCCCTTCCTGTACCAGTTTGGGTTTTTGCTGTGTTCCTACTCTTTTTCTAGTTATTCCAGCAGCCCAAAAGTCTATGTTGTTTTGAATATTTTCCCCTTAATTTGTGAATTGCTTTGGGGGGGCAAGGGTGACAATAACTGGAATTAAGAATGTGAATTTATTTTTGTTAGTTTGTAACTGTGTGATCTAGCAATGGAAACTAATTATCCCTTTGCAAATAAATGATTTATATAAACTATTGCTAGTTGCTGCCAAACATAAAAGCACATCTTTGTAAAGTGGGGGTTAAAAAAGAAGTGCTTCTGTGATTGCCAGTATGTGACTAGCAATAGTTTATATAAATCATTTATTTGCAAACGGATAATTAGTTTCCAGAATAGCAGGCTCAGTGGCACAACAAAGTAGAACACTTGGCTTGGTGCAGAAGACTGTAGGTTCTATGCCCACACCAGACAGATCTGTTATGGATGCTGCAGTGCAGTACATGGTGGGTGCTGTACTCCTGTGTGTGCCATCCTTCCGATGAGATGCTAAACCAAGAGCCTCATCTGCTTGAGCTGGTGGTAGCTCAGTTAGATTTAAAATATCCCTTGGCCCCTATCAAAAAGAGTAGGGTAAGTTCCTTGATGCCTTGGCCAAATTTCCTCTAATCGTATAAATACCAAATCAGGTCTCCCCTGAAGAGAGGCTACTAGCCTTTTGGGACTAACTTGGTCAACAAAGGATAAATATATAAATGACTAATTACAGCTGAATGTTCCGGTTTCAGAACATGTTTTCTGGGAGGCTCTGTTTAGTCCATAATCTGGTCCATTTTTCACTTTTAGCAGATGAATGTTGTCAAGAGTAATAAAAGCTATCTACATGTTAGAAAAAAGCATAGAACACAGAAGGAGAAGGGTGTTGCTGTGTTTTTCTCCCATTTCATTTAAGTAAAAGCCCAATTCCCCAATAATGATCAACCAATCCTAAAGGCTGCACACCCATCTGGTTGTCAGTCTGCCAATGACCCTTACCCTCACCCATGAAGATACCCAAAATATCTCAGCTTGTAAAGAGCAATCCATCCTCTTCAGGGAGTGGAACCACAACATCTGATTTGGAGACGATACTTCTCATCCCTGTTTAACTCACAGCAGTGAAACATATCAGTGCAAACTGGAGAACACAGTTACCAGAGCCCAAGAAGGCAACATAGTCTACAAACAGCAGATATGCAGTCTTTCTTTCATCAGAGTATACTGTACTTTCCAGAACTTATTTGTTCCTTGATTTTACATCCACAATATTCACAAACAGTAAAAAAAGACAGGGCACACCCCTTGGCAGAGTCCTATGCCCACCTTGGATGTATTCAGCTTAATGCCTGGAATGCTGTTTCTCCTCAAATACAGGGACCAAAGTAAACATAATAGCAATTCCAGAATCCCAGACTCTCACAGGACCTCCCACAGGACATTACAGTGTATATACTGTAGCTTATGCCTTCGCCTGGTCCACAAGATACACACAGACAGGATAATAATTGCATATAAGTACTCCAATATCTGCAATAAAATGACATAGAATGAGAAAGTTGCTGGCTTTGTGTACAGTGTTATGCTGACCATATTTCATGCTAAATGAATTATATTAGTGTGTTATATTAGTGAGTCTGTTCCTTGGACTAGTGCCATTAAGGACCCCTTCACAGGCTTCTGCCATATTATTTTTCTGAATTTTGTTTTCAGTTCTCATTGTCAAATTAATTTATTCATATTTCAGTGTGTATTCAAGATCATGTTTTTTTCTCTCTGCATGAATATAAAACATTAATAAGAAATGTATTCTGAAAAGTGTTATGCTCATAGTGACATGATGTTCCTTAACAAGAAAACCCACTGTTGAAAGAGATTTGCATTTCAAAAATGTTAAACTGCATTACATCTTATACAGATGATATTTTGGCCTCAAGAAGACAGTAGAAACAGGAAACATATATGCAGTTGTTCTTCTTTCGGCTTTTCCTGGTTAGGGTTCGCCACAGCGGAACTCCGGTCCGCTAATGACTGGCAGTAGATTTTCACGGTGCCAAGGTGCCAGCTCGACGTCCAACCTTCAAAGAAGGCATGCAGTGTAACAGATTTGCTGAAATGTAAGATTTATACTGTACAAGTATTTCTTTGTAATTTGAGATGAACTTGTTTCTTTCTGCGTAATTTGGCTTCATGCTCATAGCACTACACACATGCATGTCTTCTCTAATGATAAGGGAGCTGTTGCTGGTTCAGTTCCATTTATTTCATACGTAAAGCAAAACAACAGACAAAAATTCAAAATAGCCATTACCTATCCTTTGATAAAATGCAAAATGTACATTCCAGCAATGCTCTTGGTACTATGAGTCACTTATAAGCAGCAACCATGCCACAAAGCAATGTGACATGGATCTCAGATTTGTAAACCTACATTTTCCATAAATACTTTTTGTTATAAAGTATACAGTACTGGAATTTTCAATTAGGTTTTGAGATGTAATGTGTTAGCCTTGAAGAGTCATAGTAAAAACTGCAAACCAGTTAATACCTAATGTATGGAGCTTGCATACTTATTTGTAGAAGAAGATAAAAAGAGCAACTCACAATCATGCATGCACAACAGAATTCCTGGCATTTGCTAGACCTTTGTGGAATACTGGACAGTGGCCATATCATCTGTTTGGCAATTAATTAGTGCAATCACACCATGCAACTGTGAATCACAGAATGAGGCTATTTTTGCTGACATCTATTGTTTTCACATCTGTGCTGTTTTTATTACTTCAATTTCCATTTTCCCATAAATGTGCAATACACACAAAGCCACAACAGTCCATGCTGATTTATCAGACAAAGGAAAAGAAGCTTGCAACACGAAGATAGCTTTGTGCATCACCACGGAAATAGCACTACATATAAAACAGCAGTGACATAAGCATATGACAAAGTTTGACGTTTAACACTGGAAATAAAGAAAGATATGAAGGTGTGCATCCAGAGATTAGCAAGGTGAATGAGTGTATAAAAGAAGGAAAATTCATTTAGGTTGTTTAACTGCAGGCTCCTCAGCCTGAGCCCAAAGAATAGGAAGCCAAGCAGGAAGCAGTAATTTTTAACCAGCCTATATTCAAGCCTAAGTGTTTGAGGTGTTGTTTGGATCTACAGCCTCTAGTAGCTGCATTCAAATTCGTTAGATTCTTTATATTAGCTAACCATTTAATGAATATATTTATTGCTGACTTCAACTGTTAAGGCATGCAGTGGGAGGGCTTACATCAACAATACAAACAAATGTGCAATTAGTAGGATTCTGTGCAGTGGCCACAGCCATTTAGATACAGGAGTTAACAATTAAAACAAAGGAGAAATAAACAGAAGAAAGGACAGATAGCAGGTGAATTATATCACCTACCTTTCCCCTGAAATATAAGGGGATGTGTTTGGTTTCTGGTTGATGGTATAACCAGGATAGCGAGGGGGTTCTTCTTGCATTTTTTTCACTTCACAGTGTCTAAATCCTCCATTACGAGTGCGGTGGAGTGATTCAAATAAAAGGACCAATTCTCTGGATATAGTTAAAATAAAATAAAATGGTTAACTCAAATAATAGAAACTAAACAAAAAAAATGATCAAATTAAACATAACATCCAGTGTTAGAGGAAAATATAAATAACTGTCACAGTACTTGAACCAGTAATTATCCCAACATGGATATTGTTAAAATAAAATAAAATGGTTAACTCAAATAACAGAAACTAAAGAAAAAAATATGATAAAATTAAACATAACCTCTAGTGTTAGAAGAAAATATACATAACTGTCACAGTACTTGCGGCAATAATTATCCCACCATGAACATTAAATGCATGTATCTGGGAGATATATTTTCATGAAAACTGAGTCCATTACTAGAAAATGTATATCTTTCTCAGTAAAATAAGTGGCACACATTATAAACACATTGAAAATTCACAGATCATTTGGATGATGTATGACTGACCCCTTCTACTTTCACATACACACGAGCATATACACACATGCAATGCACACACGCACACACCTGTGCAAACAACGTTTCTATTGCTAGTGCTAAATTCCTACAGTACCATTGTTGCAATGTGCTTATCATTGTAATTAGTTTCACCTTGCATGCCTGTTAATTTTATTATTTTACATTTTGCTTGCTTGATAACCATACAAACCTACTAGATACAAGTGTGTCCCTTTAGTGGTGACTCCAAAGTAGTGCCTGGGTAAGTGATGGGCTCAGTCACTCAGTCTGTAAGTGGAAATGACGAGAATAAAACCAGGACTTCAGGGAGAAGTCAGTTATCCATTCAAACATTAAACCCCCGTCTCTCAAAATGACATTAATTAATGGGCCAAAGTTGGTAAAAGTACATCGCCTTACAATATATAGAAGTTCGACTTCACTAGTTTAACAAACTTGACAAATTCCACTCTACAGATTCTGAAAACTGGTATTTGGTAGTAAATATTTGTTTACTAGCATCCAATTACTGATATATACTTAGGCCAATTCACAACTTGCAAGGCATTCATTTGCATAGTATTTAAACCTGAGTGCTAGGTCAGCCCTTGAACCTTGTTAGGCTCCTGTTTTAATAATGCATGCTAGTACTCAGAAGGTGTGTGTGTGTGTTTAGGAAGCTGCAACGTTAACTCTGTGCAAATAAAACCATGTGTAGCCAACTGAGACACATGATACATTTCTACTGAACATTCTGAAAAAAGGAATTAATTTCTTCTTCCAAAGCCTAGTTTCAGCAATGTGCATTACATATCCATTTGTTGAACACCAAACACTATTTGTGCTTTTCTGCTCTGTTTTCTACACTCATACCATAACAGTAATTTTAATCCTGTGTTTCCCATATTGTTTGCTGAACATGATTTCCTTGCCATGCTTCCTTAACAAACACTGACAGCACAACTATAACAAAATGCCAGAAATATCACACACCTCAGCCCATCGAATTCTGTTTTCAGTTTACTAAAATAAATAGTTTTACTGGAGGATTTTGAACACATTTCACTTTGAGCTGCTTTAAAATTTATCACAATTACCCATCCATAAACACCCCCAAGTTTCCTTTTCCCTCACAACTGGCAATGCTCCCATAGCCAACTCTTTTTATCCGTCGCTTGTTCTCATAATTTTCATATTTTCTAATATGTAGGTGCAATGTTTTCCTTGAATCAAAATAAACAATGACTTGGAACTCCCTTCCTCCCGACCTTACTCTAGTATCCTCACTAACTCAATTAAAAAAAAAGTCTCAGACAACATTTTAAGACACACTGGCTATGTCCTTGTTCTAATCCTGACTAGCTCCTTTCTATAATTGTGTGCCAAACAGTACTTTATACTCCATACAAGCTGTGAAATAATTGTTAGTTTAGATACTTATATAAGTTTAATAATGATCAAATGTATAACCTCCTTGACTGAATAGAGTCTGTAAACTGTTTGCAACATGAATTGATATTATGATTTCACCTGTATTATTTTTTCCGTATGTTGTGTTTGCAGCTTTTCTCCCCGGGCCTCCACTGAAAATGAACATGTATCCAGTCGAACTATCCCGGTCAATAAATAAATAAATAAATAAATAAATAAATGTTAACATCCCCACCAAGAAAAATAGGATATGCATAATTTGTAAACACCTACCCATGCTGTGTGTTTCTACTTTTAGTGCAAATGACATATAATTGTTTTTGGTACTGGCAGTATTCAACACTGCTTAGATTCTTATCTATGAATTACAATGGAAGTCAAGTAACAGTCTTATTCAAATGTCTAGTCTAAATGTTCTCAAAATTTAGCAATTATATCTAGATGACGAATGTGGTCAATGACTATGAAGTTAGAAATTAAAGAGTAGCATGCAGCTGTTGCGCTGCATCAAGGACAATAAAAATCATTCATTCTCCAGTTATCAAAATCCATTATAATGAGGGAGCCAAAGTCTGTCCCTTGCCAGTGGGTATAAGGCAAAACAATTGCTCCTGAATGGAAGTCATCCCATTGTACTGTCATAGGACAGAAATGTATCCTCACACACTGATGGGCAGTTAAAAGGAGTGGCAATCCATATGGGAAGAAAGCAGGGCACCTGGTGTAAACATCCACAGATATCTCAAACAATTTTTTCAGCCAGACATTAGTTATACCTCTGACTAGCCAGTGGTTGCATGATACTGACCACTTCCATTACTTCACCCACAGAACTAAAAGCTTCTTGATACATTCACCACTGATGATCTTCATTCTAAATGGTAATACAAAGTTAATAAGGTACTGGTACATGACGCAAAGTCTCTACTTACTTTGCAATTGATGGAACTGTTTACCATTTCTGTCCTCCCTGTGACTACTAATCCCACCATGAATATTAACTTATCTGTGAGTGTATATGATGACCTATACATTTCTACTATCAGTCTTGGACTAAATGAAGTGATCTCTAGAAAATGTGGTTAATGTTGCAGCCATCTAGTTATTTTAGAATCTCTGAAATGTGTCTCATAGCCTGAAAACACTGACAATGTTTCTTTTGGCCAGCACAGATATATTCAGAGGAGACTGCTCAAGTTACAGATGAGATAGCAGTGCTATCATACTTGTCTGTTATCAATGCACACTTGCTGCTTATGAATGGCAGCCAAAATGGCTGATAACATAGCTTTCAGTGGAATATGCAAGAAGATGTTTCTAGCTGGTGTATATACTCCTTCATTTACCCCCTGGTTTACATTAAGGTATGTTTATTATTTTTTACTAGATAAACCCACTTGGCAGAGGTGCATTTTTTCAGGGTTCACTCAGGAGAAGTGTGTGCTAAGTGAGCTGACATCACTGAAACATCAGGAAATGGACAAAGAGAATTAACCTAGAAATGCAGGATTAAGTACCTTAGCAGATCATAACTATAATCTCTGTGCTAAATTGTCAAACAGATTTTAACATGTATTAAATGATATTTCATCTTTGTCAAAGGAGAATATCTTCATTCTTATAAGTCATTCAACTACCTAGGCATGATGACCTCAACATTTACCTCTTTTGAATGCCTATGTTTCACTCCTGTTACCAGACCCAGACTAACTTCGGAGACCACTGACTTACAGAATGATGCAACAGACCATATAGGTGCATAACTATATCCAGTGAATTTATTTATTTTACTGACCATTATCATGTCTTCTTAAACTGACCATGTAAATGGTATAAACTTAATCATACTCACAATACAGGACATCTGATTTCCCTACTCTGTAAAAATGCCTCCTTGGAGCCTTGGTTCTGGTAAACTGGGCCCTATTCTATAACTGCAGTAATGTAAGTAAATGACTGCATCTTTCTGCTAAATTTGAGGACGGCAGAAGGGTCAGAAGTCTCTCTCTCTAAGCAGGGAGAATGTTAGTTTCAAAGTAGCAGACACTGTCTGTAAAAACGAAAATCCTCAGCCAAAGCTGAAATGCATAAAAAATGATCTGACGAATTCCATTAAACTAAAAGGCTAAATCAAAAACAGATACTAATCATTGATAGGACACCAAAACATCTTCTGATCTAAAATGCAAAGGTTCCTTGTCAACCAAGATACCTTGCACACTTACATGAAAAGTACCAGGGATTATTCCTCTCAACTTCCAAGAAACTGCCAGCACTATCCTTGATTATTTCTCATATTCTACATCTCTCTCCTTTCACCTTTGTTTCTGTCAGCAAATCACTACAGACTCCTTTTTGGAATCAGATAACTGAAAGTACTGGCCAACTCAGATACTTTTTTTACTTCACAAAAATCATGTGTGGAATAGTCAAAGCAACTCATTAATACATCACTGATAAATGATATTGATTAAGAAAACTGCATCTGTATAATCTAATGATAGGTGCTGATGTCCCAGTTCTAGCAAAACATTACCTCATAGCCCGTTTCCAACAACACAGTTCAATGCCAAAAATCCTGCAAAGATGTGATTATTTTGCATCTGTCCAATATGCCTAAAGCCAGTTTTTTTGAACTATAGTCCTACCTCTGACTTTCCACCTATGGCAAAGCTCTTCAGAAGGAACAAATACTAGTAGCTGGCTGAATATATTAGCAAACAGACTCATGCATTTTGCAGGACATGACTTCCAAAATTCATATGGAGAGCATAACGCTTTTGCTCTGTCATGGATTTCATCTTATCCAGCATGAGCGCACAAGGTTTTGACAGAGATTTTATCAGTGCACATTAAAAGGATGTTTAACTTTGTCAATCAGTATTTCTGAATATCATATGTAACCAAGGTCCCACTTACCCTTAAAGTCACCCAAATGCTGCTGCAATATCAGAGATGTGGCCAAAACCACATATTGCTGTCTCTCAAATCCAGGCACCAGCTATAAAATGTTTCACAAATACAGAACCTGCAAAGAGGAAGGGAATGTTGCTATTGTGTACTCTATACATCAACTGTGTACAGTGTATAGCATTCCATCCAAACCCTTGTGTTCTGTAAAAGTGAATATTTTGGACTTATTTAAAATCAAAGAATGCAAATCATTAATCTTTGTCTGTAGCCATACCTCCTTAGGACTCCTTAAATTCTTTGCAGACAGTATTGTGCATTGTATTACGATTAACACTTCTTCTTCTTTCAGCTTTTTCCCAGTTAGGGGTCACCACATTAGATCACATGTCCGCTCATGATTGGCAGTGGAGTTTTTACAGTGTCGAGTTGCCAGCTGGGCACCCAACCTTCCACAGAAGGCACTCACAAGCACACACACAAACCTAGGGCCAATTTAGTGTGTCCAATCCACCTACAGCATGCCTTTGGGATGTGGGAGGAAACTGGAGCACCCGGAGGAAACCCACATGACCACAGGGTGGACATGCAGCCTCCACACAGAAGGTACCCCAGCCAAGGATTGAACCATAGAACCTCTTGCTGTAAAGCGGCTATGCTAACCACTGCTAATGAAAAAACAACAGTGAGGCATTGTCCCAATATTTATTACTCATCTAATACATAAAAATGACTACTACAAGCGAAAACTTTAGTGGCAAAAACAGTGGCTTTGATTGGATCCTCTAGTTCTGTCCTGAAAATACATCTGACACTGGTGCCTAGTCAGACTGCTTCACTAATCACCAGACATTGTTCAAGTATCTGAGAATATACATACATATATAATGTATAGTACCTACAAATCAGAAAAGAATAGAAGAAAATTCTGTACTCAGACTTTAGTCAATCTCCTGGAACTAGATGTTCACAACGTAACTGAATAGTTCAGGGAAAAAAAGATCAGTATTCTAAATAATGCAGCCCAGTTAAAATGGTTGCCTTGTATATACTCATTGCCAAGCATTCATGGCTCACAGCTGAGCACCTGTCTGTGTTTTCAATTAAGAGACACTTGGGTATACAGACAACTTCACTAACTATACTTTAGTTGAGTTGCTGCAACACCCAGGGGCAGTGTACTGAGAGATAAGAGGAGTGGGGATACAGCCTTTTATTCCTGAAGAATGCAGAGGTACTTCACCTTCTGGGTAACACCTCCTTCCCCAGCAAATAAGACTTTTCATTGAAGTTAATGATGATGATCATGAGCAAAGAACACTTTTGAGAGTTTGGCGGTAAGTCTCTGAAACTGGAGAAAATGGTACTTGAGTTATGACAGTAGCTCCAGAAAAAAGAGGCAGTGCTGTGGCTAATAACAGAATTAAAAGCTTTAATGTGCAAGAACAAAGCAATCTGCAAATGTTACCTCCTATATCATAACCAAGTGTACCTATCAAATGTTAACATTTTCACAGAATGTCCACATTTTTGCCTCATGCTTTTGATGTATTCTTCAAAATTTCTGGTTCTTTGGACAATGCTGAGGACTTAAGTCAGTAATAACAGACATTTCAGTTTTAGACTCCATATGCTTAAGAAAATGCATACCATCACAAAAACATTTATTCTAACAACAGTGGTGGTGGATGACATCAAATCAAAGGGGGGGGCTGCAGGACACAGTTGAATGGGTGCAGACAACGGGAAGGGGTGTGACCAACTAAAAAGGGGCGGGGCTATGCTCAAAACCACAAAAACTGGGACTTTAATTAAATACGCTGCCCTGGGTGCCAAACCGGGTCTATGTTAGAAGCAGGAAAAAGGTTCTTAGCGAATACAGAATCAGCGACACATATTCATCGAATCGCATTTAAGCGATTCGATGAATATGTCATAGGGCAAGGAGATAGTTGGCCAACTTCACAGAGTTGCCCTTTCCTTCTCTATAGCACGATCTCAGAGTTGGTATATTTAGTTAGGGGTGTGGGGGCAGAGCGCCCCCCCCACCTGTTCATGGTGTTAAATTATTTTTTTTAGCGAAAAATTCGATTACGTGGCCGTTCGCTATTGTCAGGTTTCATGCATTATGTGTCAGCTTTTATGTAGTCACACATATGCACTTTCGGTCTTATAATACAGACCTTGCCAAACCGTCATTATGAGAGTCCAATCAAGACAAAATGAACTGTAGAAGAAAAAAAATATTTCAATGCATTGGCTACATGACAGCTTACTTAATATCTAGACGGAAACAAAGAGGTGGTGAGGCATGAAAAAATAAATTACTTTTTAAATACATTACTGGAATGCCAGTCAAAATCAAGTATAAAAAACAAGCAGAACTCAACTCAAACAACTTCTCCTTGCACTGCAGTTCTAATTATAATTTATCTTCAGCTTTATAAAAGTACCAAGTTACATGCTGAAACTAGCAATCTCTATGATACCCCCACTTGTAAATATGTTTCTTATCCAAAAAAGACCTAATGCCTGACAACAACAGTCTACTTGTTTCACGGGGAAAACATGATCAAAGTAAAAAATGAACAAGAAACAAGCTCAAGATAAATTGCTTAAAGGATTACTGCACAGGTTATGGACTACACACGATAGATTGGCATTTTGTTTAGTTTACTGGTAAATCCTGCAAAGATGACTGCAAGTCACCAACAAATGTAGTGAGGTTCTGAAAATACTGCAATCCTGTCCTTTATTACAAATACTTTCATATGCATTTCAATACCTAAGGCTTATATATTATCTAGTTATGTAAATATTCACTGCATGGCAACAACAAAAAGGCTTTCAATGCTGGTTCTTCTTTAAATGTATGTATTAAAGCTTACTTGCATCTTACAATCTCAGGCAAGCTTACCTTATGGTCATTAAAGCATTGCTATTTAAACCCAGAGCAACAGGCACTGCAACAACATGCATTTTCTCAATAAAAAGAAGCAAAAACCAGCAGTATAAAAATATGACAGAAAACCAGAAAAATATGACAGAAAACCAGAACATTCTGCAAAATCAAGGACAGATGAAAAGCCACTGTAGTACTTGTGTCTACCTTGGATGGGAGGACTCTGCACACTTACACTAGATAACTGTTCCTTGCCTTGCTTGAACACATCCAGAGTCACTACATGGGGGAGTGGGGTGCAACAAGTATGTCACATTTTGAAATGTCTCTGGCTGGCATTTATGGCCCAGACACATTTGTCATACCTATCAACCTCAGAGCAAGAAATCTGGACAAAGCCATAAACAGAAGTGGGACAAAGGCCCAAAATGACAATTTTTAAATATTGCTCTTATAAATTTAAGATAACAGAATAGTAGGTCTTGCATTAGTATGAATTTTCTAAAGGGTATGAAGTCTGAAACTCGAATGGCTGTCATTATTTTCTAACTTCAATCTTTAATGATTTGCCACTAATTTGCCAGAAAACCACAATTTTATGAAAAACAAACCAAAAATGTAATGCAAAAATATAAAATAGCCACACAATACAGCTGGGAACCTGTCAAAGAAGGGACACTTTTTAATATTAGTACTGTTAAGTTGAACAGCTGACAAAATAAGAGAATTTACATGCATTTCTGAAATAAAAGCAATCTATAACTCTGATCATTACAATTATTTATTAATTGTAAACCCTCCACATTTTCTTCCAAAATTGCCATTTTATGGAGGGATTAATAGGGGGGAGCAACATTTTGAGCCAAAGTCGGGGACAGTTGAGAGGTCTGGATATACTTAATTCTATAAAGTGATTTATTTGTGCATACCTCTCAACCTCTTAATGCAGGAAACCTGGACTAGGCCAAATATATTGGGGGAACATACAGACAGTACTAAAAATTGCTCTTGTATAAACTTAGACAGTTGATAGAATAGCAGGTCTTGCTTTATCATGCATTTTTCTGAAGGGTATGAAGTCTGAAACTCAATGTCTGGCATTATTTAGTGACTTCATTCCTAAATTATTTGCCAGAAAACCACAAATGTTATGAGGAACAAACCAAAAATAAGAAGCAAAAATCTATTCATTCTGTGAAAATCTGGACAGTTGAGAGGTATAGTTCAGCCAAGGCTGTCTTTGAGTTTGCCGCCCTTCCCCCCTCACAAAAATCATGGTTGAAGGGGGCCTCCACCCTGCAGCCATTCCAATGTCCCATTACTTGGCTATTTCACCCTATTTGCCATAAACACTGTAATGTGCATACTGATTTACTTATATGATGATTTGGATTTCATTTAAAAGTTTTATTTTATATTTTACAGCACAAACACTAATAAACATCTGCTAAACACAACAAAGCAGTCTGACAATGAAATTAGACTTAGCATTAAAACTTCTTTGCCCTTGAAACTAACATTCATTGAAACAGCACTGAAACCCACATTCAAAGAAAATACATCTGGCTGGTGGCAGATAAAGATTAACTTTGGGTTGTTTTCAAATAATAGGCTCCTTGCACACAAAACATACATGTGTTCTTTGATACACCTTCACGGTTGTATTACATTATATTCCTTGTACAATACAGTACAGTTGTTAGACAGCATTTTACATTTGTTTTGAACATTTTTCCAGTGAACAATGAAACAAAATCCATGCACCAATAATGACAAAACTGCCCATTTCAGAACATTTCCATCATAAAAGTCTACTCAAACTTCTACAATCCAACAGTATCACTAAATATGTACAATCTCTGCAGAAGTAAAAGTCATCTAAATAATTCCACATTAAAGAGATATGTAACTAATGCAGAGGTTGCTGCTAGCAAACAACTTTATATTTCATTGTTTCATTTAAAAATAAAGTGCCTGTTGCCCTTGAGGAATAAATTGCCCATGTTATATTAAAAAATGATAAGCTAGTAATATTGCAATAGGGAATGGATGGCAAACTGATAACAGGTGCATAGTTACTAGGTATCTCCACCAAAGAGGACATTCTAAGGACTGCAGCATCCACCCTCTTTAAAAGTACAACACAGTACAGTATCAGCAATGCATCTACATACTGTGGGAGTAGAGCCTGCAGCCTTCTGCATCAAAAGTAAGTAAACTACCTGTTGTGCTATTAACAATGTAAGCAGGTTCAGCATAAGCAGCACTAAACTTCTCTTCCCCTTAGCTCCTTGTAAAATCTACTCGACACTCAACTGTATCTCTCAACTTTCCAGCACATGAGCACAAGAAATCTGGAAAAAGCCAAAATTTATTGGGGAGGGGGACAAAAGACCAAAACCCAGGGACTCATTTTAAACATTGCTTGTATAATCTTGGAAAGTTGCTAGAATAAAATGCTGTACTACAGCCATGCATTTCACTGCCAAGTCTTGAACCCAGGACCCTGGGCACTACATTCAGAGCAACATACCACTATGCCAAATCAGCTGTTTCTTGAAAGACAGGACGACTGAAACTTAAATGGCTATGATTTAGTGAATTCAGTTATCACCATAGCTTTCACCCTCTTAGCACAAAAAACCTGGGCAAAGACGAATAATGGGGGGAATACAGCCCCAAGAATAGGGACACATTTCAAATATTGATCTTATAAACTTAGAAAATTCCTAGAATAAAATTTTTTGTGTTACCATGGACTTTCTGAAGAATATTAAGTCGGAAATTCAAACGGCTATCATTATTTAGTGAATTCAATGTCCAGAAAACCACAGATTTTATGAGGAACAGAACAGAACAAAAATATAAGGCAAAAATATGAACACTTTTCACAAGTGGTGGTGGGTAGGGAATTTGGGCTTTTGCTAACTGCACCCAAAGTTCAGGGTCTGAGCCTGAGTTACTCGAACCAGAGAACCTCTTGCTGTGAGGCAGCAATGCTAACCGCTGCACCACTGTGGCCGCCCTTCTAAGTTTAAAAGAGCAATATTTAAAAATCTGTCCCTATATCTGTGCCTTTGCCCCTCTCCATTATTTTTGGCTTTGTTCAGGTTTCTTGCACTAAGAGTTTGACAGGTACAAGAACCTAAGATACATTTAAATACTTTTTTCATGCCAATAATGCTAAGGCTTTTCAATCTCTAGACAATATATGTTTCTCACTTTTTTATGGACTCATCAATACTGCATAGGTGTATAGTTTGGCCATTCTCTGGAAACACTAAGCTCATAAAAAGCATGATGTTCATAGTGTAAGGGTGACTGCAAAATATCCCAAGCAACAACCAAGTTGACTAGTAAAAAGGACATGCAGAAAAGTTACATAGGCAAAAATAACAGAAAGACCCAGGTAAACCAGAATCTATTTTGTCTATAACCTTAAAACTATTTACCAGACTATTAGTCTTAGTAGTAAAAGACAAGCTTACTTACACTACCTATAAGTACACATGATAAAGCACCTTTATCTATTAAGCCCACAGACTTCTATAACAATATTACAGGCACAACACCCTCCTTCTTCAAGTTCTCCCTAGTTCATGCTGTCTGAAGAGAAGCTCTTCAATAGATTACAAAAAAATCTCTATTAAAAGACACATTTCCATTACACTGTCTCAGACTCATGGCAAATGGATTTTGTCCCCAAAACCTGTAGAGCTTTTGTTAATATCCTTCTTCAGAGGGATGATATCTCCATCAAGCTAGTGAACTATAGGCCCACTGCCATAGTCCCTCCTCTATCCAAAACACTTGAAAGGAGTATTCATCTACACAGCATTCCTTACCTGTAAAACCCAATCTTCTCTTAAACGTCTATTATGATTTCCACTTCATTTACAATAGAGAAACAGCACTCTTAGCATTCACTGAATCAATCAAACATAAGCTTAATAATGATGAAATTGTACACTCCCTATCTGTGACCTTTCTAAGGTCACTGACTATCATCTCTCATTGCATGTTTATCTTATTCCTATCTGCCTTGGCAGGTGGTTCTAAAGTATTCAAATAGTCTACAAGCTTTCTATTAAACTATGCACAATCTGTGCATAAAACAGATATACTTTCCTGACAAGAACTTACTGATGGTAGGGTCCCACAGGGGTCAATAATGGGACATTAACTCTTCAACAAGCTGTATAAAATTTGTCCTCTGTCTCATATCCTGCTAAGCTCATCCACAGCGATGAAGTCTTTACCACTTCCACTCTGCAAAATCCCCAAGTGAAATCGGTAGACATCTTCAGGTCACCTTTATTACTATCCAGAAATTCCTGTCAGATCGGGTGTTAGTACTGAACCAAAGTAAAACCACATTAGAACTTTCTTTCAGACACAGACCAAGTAGAGTGCAAATTCTAGCAGCTACATCAAGTCTTTCATTGTACTAATATTTAGGGATAAAGATATATCAGCAATTATTAATTCTGCCCATTGCATCAATAAAAGGCATGAACATCTTGACATATTCAAAAGAATCATGACATATCAAATTGTTCCTTTCTACATTTTCCTGTGCCTTACAAATCCACATGATTCACAGGCTATCAGTCAGTAGAGCATTATAAGCCTAACCAGTAACCCATATTCAAAAGTTTCCTACAGTCTGAAGGTAGCTAACACAAGACAGACAAGGAGAATTTTGAGGTTGCCTTTCCAGTTATCTATGTTTAACTTGAAGGTGGCAAGGGTACTACTCTACTGGATATGTAACAGAAGCTTGTTCCAGAGAGGAAAAGAGGTGAGAGATACTTTGGATGGAAATGTGTCACACCAATGTATCTTATGCATCTATTGATGAACGTTTAGTATATTTAACTGCATATTTGAGGAATCATTTGATCTGCAAAAGAAAAAAAGATCTAAGGGGGTCAGATCTTCGGCTAAGCACAGAACTCCATTGAGTCTACAAGAGATGGAATACAGAGGGCTGCCAGTCTGTGTTGATAAGTAAGATTTCTGAGGTCATTTTAATTATAAATCTCTGAGGTCTCTCAAGTTGAGTGATATGTTTAAACAAATACATGTCAAAAGTGCATTATATTTAATAACAGGTCAGATAAGATATGAGTAAAGGGAAATTAAGACTTCTTTGGAGTTTGAGGAGATGCCTTTGGAAACTAGATCAGCCAGAGAGAAGGCTTTCTGGACTTCTGTGGAGACATAATGGTCAAGAGATGAGGAGGTTTCAAACAAGAATGGCAAGATCCCTTATGACCATATCGACTGGAGGACTCTCTTCTCATTTGGTATGGGAAAATGTTCTTTTTAAAAAAAAAATGAACTATACTCCATTTTTTGCATTTAATTTGAGACCATCATCCTTACACCAGTTTCTTAATGTGGTCTGACCTACACTGACACAATTGGAAGTCAGTGGAAGACTGAACACCATCACCCAATTTGCAGTTGCCTGCAAGCTTAGATAACTGCAAGTGAGGAATACTGATCAGAAGGTCTTATGAACAGAAACCAAACAGGAGAGAGTCCAACAATGAGGCCTTTGATACACCACTGGTAACTTGTGTGCTTTCAGAAGTGGCATTTAAATCTCTAAACATAAGGATTATGTCAATGAACCAGTTGGTTATGCACCACACAACACAAGGTTTTACATTCACATTTAAAAGCCTGTCAATAATACCTGGATCCAATATAAAGGCCTTGGCCATTTCCAGGTAAGATTATGTACTACATAACTACTATCTGCTCATTCACTAAATTTTTAAACAAAAGATTAATGAGAGTACAGAGGCTGGATTTTCCTTTGAAAAATATGACAATGAGCATCCAAGGAAAAGAGATTTTTCATTATTTGATGAATGAGGTCTAAGATAGTATGCTCCATAGATTTACATATGAGGATAGTGTGATTAAGGGGTTTATATAGTTAGCAGGGACTGTGGTTGCACCATCCTTGTGTAATGGCAATACAGTGTCTGTTTTAGACTTCAGAAATGTAACCACTTGAGTGGATTAGATTAAAGAAGTTAAGAAGGGACCTAGATAGGCCATTTTCAGTACTGATAATCAGGCAAGCTGGTATATTATCAGGACCCATGAATGAGGTGACCTTAGCTTTTGAGAGGGCTGAGATGACTTGTTCCACAGTGATTAAAGAAACTGTCTGAGACTGTGGAATCTGTGAAATAGATACAACTTTGAGGGGAGTAAATTTTACACTAAATTTGCTAGACGAGATGTTAACTATTTTATATGGGTCAGAGTGGGTAGCTTTATTCTGGGCTAGCTCTGAAAGTTTTGAGGTAATAATTGTTAACTTATTGACATTGTTAAATAAGGATTTGTAGTTATTTTTGATTCTAGTGGCTAGCTTACGTTTCTACTCAGCTTTGAGCTTGGTATTGGTTCCCTTAATCTCTTCTGTTGTTTGCATCAGTGTGCACATAAGGTGGGAAGAAAGACACCTTTCATAAACATTAATTTTTTTTTCTCTTGCTATATCATTTATTTACATGGGATTCCACCATAAAAGTATGGGTTTTAAATATCTTGTATTTGAAGCAGAGAGGGACTGCCTTATGGATGCACATATTTAAACTGGAGTAGAAGTCAGAGGCATAGGCACTGGCAGCAGCAATGGGATCCATTAAAGGAGGTTTACAGCAGAAATTATTTAAGTCATCAAGTAATTGAAGGTTTGCTTTTGAGAAGACCTGAAAAACAAAGGTATTTATATGGGAAGCAACATAAATTTTTAATGAAAAGGTTATTGATTTATGGTCTGATTTAACAATTCTGTGAAGAAATGGTCAACGATACTGGGGCCCATGTAGGATAGTAACTATGTGTAAAATGGAATTAGCATTTATAATGTCAAGAAAGCAGTGGGCATAGCGACAACTGGCAGTGTAGATCAGCCAGTTTATTGATGAATAGCAGTAGTTCCTCCACAGAAAGACGTCTAACTGTATTGAGGTAATTAATCTTGCTTAGGGGGAATTGGACATATAGGAGTTCAAATCTGATGTCCAGAGGAATCTAGGTAATGATATCCTTGGAAAATACTGATGTTCCCCTACAACTGCCAATAAATCAGAAGACATGACACTATACACACTGAGCAGAGTGGATGAGAGGTGTTGACTCCAACTCTTAGCTGAGATATACAAGTATCCTGTTTTTTTCAATTATTTATACAGTTTATTGTTTCTAGCAATTTATATATAGCACGTTTATTGTAATCTGCACGGGTAACTGATTTGTTTGCAGTTAAAGCATTCTGTATCTTTACAAATCTTTATCTGTTTAAAAACTTTCATTTTGTGGCTTTCTCTAGTGCTTTGTAGGCTAATAGCCTTAGTATCCCCACCCACCCTCCCAATTGGTGTCTTGCTGTTATACTTAGTGGCTTTGCAGTTGCCCACCCTTACTGTAAATCTGATCTGGGACACTCCTCCCAGTCTAGTGTCATTAGCTCATTCTACCTAATACAGAGAGAACATTTGATAAGGCCTTCTGTTTCTCCTTTTTCCCGTTCAGAAAAAAAAAAAAATTGCCTGAATTTCCTTATGTTCTCACTGTGCATCTCAAACATTTTGGAAATATAGAGTATATTTTACAGCATTTATTATAACTGTAACTGCTTTAATATTGCTACAACTCAAGTGCTCTAGGTTGCACTGCATTTGAAGTGTTTGTGTGTTTTAGCTGCTTTTCTGTATATATAGACTTGTATATGTAGTCTAGCTACTTATTCTGCTGTATTGCTGCCACTTAAATCGTTTTTCAGTTATGCGCTTGCCTTGCGTCATTTCAAAAGTTTTAAATTGCTAATTTTGTAGAGTTTTAATTGCATTTACTGTTTAGGACTACACACTCAAGTATGTTAGACTTTTCTGCGTTTATTTACTGTATTATTGTATTATTTAGCCTGTTTCAACAACAAAAAAAAATACTATCTTGTTTGCTCGTTTCCCACCTTTTCTAGCCAGTCCATATCCCAGGCCTTGCTTGTCTCAGGACTTTATTTTATGTGCTCAGAGCTATCCAGACCTTGCTGTGACAGAGAGAAGTCCTACTGCCTACCAGTGGGACTGGTGAGCATTGTACTGCCTATCTAACACTAGAGGGGTGGTTTCCAGCTCTGAAATTGTAATTTTGTTAGCATTTTTGGGCTGATTTCTATCCCTTTCAACTTTCTGGCTTAAAAACACGTGTGTTTGCACATTTTTCACATCGTGCAGCACTACGAGGCTACAGTTAAACTATTCCAGGTGCCAGAAAGTCTGCTTTTCAAATTTTCCCTTAAAACTAGCTGGTTTCTCAGTAGTAGCACTAAAATCTAAACCCCTGTGACTAGCACATGCTCTAGAACCTGCTGGAAAGCACTAGGAAGCCTGAAACTGATACAAGCACTCAGCTCTCCTTGTCAATGAGGAGAAATTAATCATAGGCACTAAACAGCCTACAATTGCAAAGTACCTTGCAAAGGTAAGTGAACACAGCTCTTAAACCTTACAAAACAGCACCTAAACAGGCATGTCCAAGGGTCAGCTTCCGGTGGTTTCTCCTGTCCACCTGGTGAATCTGGGCATATTGCGGCAATGCGGCAACTGTCTCATGTACACAAACAATCCTCTCCACCTACCACCCAACACTACAACCTGCGAGAGATGCACTTACATAGCTAAACTGGAAGCAAAGCTCTCTCCAGTCAAGACTGTGCTAGACAGTCAAGAGGAGTAGGCTAACACCTGCATTACACCTCTAGCAACTCATAGCCCTTCAAAACCCACACCATCAACTCCCACACATAGCAACACTAAACCCACATATGCAGAGGCCTTTAGCATTAACCTGCCCAAGTAACAAGGACCTCCGAAACACAAACAAACACCAGTCACAACCAAAGTGACACATAGCTCAAAACACCAGTGTGCCACCCAACAACATCCCCTAAGGCAAGACAATGTACCCAATACTTTAATCATAGGTGACTTTATAGTCAGGCACACTGATGTCCAACTCACCAGGCTGAACAAGGAGAAAATTACAGTCAGCTGCCTGTCGGGTGCCAGGATCCGCCACATAACGCATGCACTCAAGTCACTCCACAACAAATACAAATACGACTCAGTCATTGTCCATGCTGGAGTAAATGACTTGAGACGTACCTCCCTGGACTACATGGAGAGAGACATGGAAGAGCTCTTGGATCATGTGACCCAGGCAGGTATGACCCTAGTCCTGAGTAGCATCCTGCCTTCACCCAGAATGATACCACAGTATAAGGACAAAATGACTGACTTCAACAATTGGCTAAGCTTCTGATGTCATTCAAAGGGGATCCAGTATTTGTCTGCCTGGGAAGACATGATCAACAAACCATGATGCTTTGCCAGAGATGGTGTGCACCTTTCACCCCTGGGATTCAGGTTAATGGCTAAAGCTCTTTCCACCCCTATAGTGCCTTTTTTAGGCAAGGTTCAAAGGATAAAATCACCACCGTAACAGATACAAGCATGCAAAATCTGAAGGTAATGCTACTCAATGCTAGAAGTCTAAACCTCAAAATGCATTCTCTCGAGGCACTCCTAAAAATGGAGAACATCGATATCTGTGCAGTGACTGAAACCTGGTTCAAGTCTCCAGATAGCACCCCTGCAATACCGGGATACAATTCTTACCACACTTTTCGGCCACAAAACCAAGACCGAAACACTAAAGGTGGAGGAGTGTCCATATTCACCAAGGATATTCACACCTCCAGGCTAGTTGCGCAACACAATGCATCTGAAATTCTCCAGGTGCAACTAACATTACGTAAGACTGCAATCCAAATTGTAGCTTGCTACAGATCCCCCACCATACCCCAAGATTCTCACTACACCTTCCTAAACATACTGGAAAATATTAAGATACAACCAAACACCCTAATACTAGGTGGTTTCAACTACCCTGCCATTAATTGGGAAAACTACTCGGGTACCAACTCCTTTTCCCAACGGTTCTTGGAATTCATAAATTCCAATGCCCTGGATCAACTAATCCATTGTCCCACCAGGGGCTCCAATATCCTAGACCTGGTCATTACCAACATGGGAGATAGGTGCTCCACACCAGTGGTCACCCCCTCATTTGTCAGGTCTGACCATAAGCAAATCATCCTTGACATCCACATCCCACCTCCACCCCCCAGTAAGGAAACCTCCTTAAAAAACTTCTCCAAAGCCAACTTCATGCTATTGAAGTCAGAAGTGACAAACTTCACAACACCCACGCAGACGGGATCTGGAAGTTCAACTGCAGAATCCTACACTAAGGCACTGTATGAGCATATCCACTCGTGCATGAATCGAGCCATCCCAAATAGAACCAAGATGCTCTTCTCCAAAAAAAGTAAGCCGATCTGGTGGTCCCTGCTATAAACAAACTATACAACAGAAGGAAGAAACTGTTGCAGAAAAGAGGAAAATCCCAGGATGCAAAAAACTCCCTCACCAGTCTCAGTAAGAAGCTGAGATCCCTCATAAAATCCTCAAAAGCTAGTTACGAAAATAAAATTGCCAAAGACAACCACAAGGCATTCTATAGTCATGTCAAGAATCTAAATAGCAATGCTCAGATCTGCTCTTGAGCTACAACAGAATGGCATTAAATATACTGATCCCAAGGATATTGCCAATATCCTGGCAGACCGATTTAGTGCCAACTTCACTCCCCTCTCACCCCCTAAAGGGCCCATCTCAATACCATAAGATTGCCAAATTCTGATAATCACAGCCACACAGGTAGAAACAGCACTCTCCAAAGCTAAGAATACAGCATCCTTGGGACCAGATGACATCCCAGGCTGTGTACTACATGAACTACAAAATGAACTGGCACCCCACCTAAGTGTCATGTTGAATCATAGCCTCACCTCAGGCTTCTTGCCCAATGAGTGGCACACAGCTACAGTTATCCCACTCCACAAGGGACCCATCAGTCTGACAAGCCTAATCTGCAAGGGCATGGAACGCATTATCATGGAACTTATAAACAAAGACATTGGCAACCTCAAGACACTGGACCCCACCCAGTTTGGGTTTGTGAAGGGCCAATCTTGTCTCCTGAATCTGACTGACTTCTTCGAATCGGTCTCCAGAGCTGTGGACGAAGGTAAGGCGGTCCACACAGCCTATCTGGACCTCGCTAAGGCCTTCAACACCATCCCCCACTCTGGAATCATAGATAAACTTACTAAGCTGGGCATAAATCCCTATGTCACTCGATGGGTTGCCAACTGGCTTACTGACAGAACCCAGACTGTAAAAGTAGCCGACTCCAAATCCAGCTCCAGACAAGTGACAAGTGGAGTACCTCAAGGTTCAGTCCTGGGACCATTCTTGTTTGGCATCTACTTCTCTGAAGTACAGGCCAACACTCAGGGACTCTGGCTAACAAAGTTTGCAGATGACTGCAAACTGGGAGCCATTATTGAATCCCCAAATGATGTGGATATTCTACAAAATGGCCTCACAGAAACAGATGCCTGGTGCCAGAGCCATGGACTCAAGCTTAATGCCAAGAAATGTATAGTTATCCCCTTTGGAAAAAAAAATGTACCCATGAACTACCACATAGGTGGCAAGACACTAAACATTGAAAGTGTGATGAGAGACTTAGGGACACAAGTGGACAGTGGTCTCACTTTCGATAACCACTTCGCCACAACAGTCAGGAAATCCTTCTATGTGGCACACCTCATCACTAAGGGCTTTTCATCCAGAAAAAAGGAGGTCATTGTCCCACTGTACTCATCCCTCATTAGACCCATTATAGAGTATAATGTCCTATTTGGTATGTACCTCACAGGACATCTCCACAGGTAAAAAGGCCACAGAAATACCTCACTAAAAGAATCACAGGCCTAAAGCAGATGCCATATGCTGACCATCTAAAAAAAACTCCAGCTATACTCTGTGGCATATCGTCTACTCAGAGGCGATCCCTGCTTAACATACAAGGCCATGTCAAACCCTGAGCTGTTGGACATGCTCCACTTAAAGAAATCCCAATCTTTCAGAGCCACATGCTCCAGGGATCTAAACCTTATCATCACAATGAACAAAACATGCTGGAGGGATAGGTTCTTGACCCAGAGATTCCCCATACTCTGGAATAGACTGCCCATACATGTCAAGCAGAGCGCCTCATTGGCCCTCTTCAAAAGGAACCTTGATGATTGGATGGGAGATAGGAAATTCACCCCGGGGATCATGTCAATCGCCCTGCTAGAAAGGGGCCCATAGAAGTAAAGATTGTGGGAAAAAATTTCCAGGGAATTGTTATGGCTAGGCTTGCATAGGCCTTAGGGCCGATAGCCTAGTATCAACCTATGAACTAAAGAAAGGAACAGAGCGCTTCTATTGCTTTGATACCATGTCTCTGTAACAATAGATATATGAACATCTTCAAGTCACAAGTGTGCGCCAAGTTTGTGTACTTTTATTAAGAATCATTGCATTAAGCAGAGAGACTTGACTTCCAAATCTGAACTGCTTAGGTTAGAGTATCCAGCATATGGACTCTACCTTAAAAGGTACTACTGGGTAGCAGAGGCTTTAGCCAAAATGTGCACATCTTGTTAAGAGAGGTGCAGATCACCCTGGAGATGCAGAAAGGCTTGCATGACATCTTGCCCTATAATAATACATACTGGATCCCCTAGAATACCACCATCCATAGATAGTTAAATCACTTATGTACACTCTGAATCACTCTGACAGATGACAATATATGACTTAAGATCAGTGTCTTTCCTGGCTTGAACACATGTATTGCAAGTTCAGTTATATCCTTCTGCATGAACTTAAGGGCAGAGTGTTAATGGTCATTTATCCTTCATGGTCCACTATCAGGTCATACTCATATTTGTCAAGATAGAGGATTCTAGATGCCCTTGTCACACCCCAGATCCCGGCTTAAAAATGTGGGTGAATGGCACCCAGTTCTTATCCAGCCTGGGGATTATCATGCTTGCATGCCTCACAATAGAAACACCTATCACTAAAACATTATTGTAGGCAGATGAAGTATGAGTGGGCCTTAAGGGCTTGGCTTCTGCACCCTTATGATTCTTAAAGGTATGTGTACTACTTGTGGGTGTGATTGCTTAGTCTTTATACTGGGAAGCTTAGACAGTGTTTTCTTAGCAACCACAATATAAGCTGGCTTAATGGAGATGCTTTGTGCTGTGTTAGTAAGTGGGCCGTGCTTACCAAAGTGTTCTGGGGTGATATGCTAGCCTCCAAGTTCACTAAATGCTTATACCTCTCACATATTAAAATATTTGTGATGTAGCAATAAAGGGTTTTTGGTAAGCTTGAGGTAGTAGCTATATAGACTCAAAATGTCTAGGACTACCACAGTGGCTTAGAAGGGGCTAAAGCTTAATGAACTTCCATATAGGGCATTACAGATGAAGGGGAATTAGAAAACAGGCTAGCTTAATGACTTATTCTCGATATAAAACAGATACAGAGGGAAAATGCACTGCACTAGAAAAAAAGTAATAATAGGGAGATGGCTAAAGTATACATAAATATAAGTTGTGACTTCTGTTGTATTCAAAAATGAAAGAAATATACACAATAAATATATAAGAGCAATATGGTAATGAGTAACAACCAGAGGCAGATCATGGTCACATAGACACCCCCCGCCCCCCCAGCAGCCATTCCAGTGTCCCATTTCTTGCCTATTTCCATTTCTAAAAACAGGATGAAAAATGCTTTGAATCTTCCATTAATAGAAAGCCAACCTATTCCAACCCCTTCCTACATTTTATTACTTGGCATCTCCTTCACCAGAAAAAAAATCATTGCTGAAGGGTCAATATGTAAAGCTATCGCTTATGGTGTCCCAGAGAGTAGAGGCTATCCCACAATATTTTGGAATGATATAATACATGAACTGAAGATGAAAAGGAACAATGGTGTCTTCTGCCCTTTACTTTGTAAGAGACAGGATTTCAAAATGGGGCAGGTTGACATTAACAGAGCTTTAGTCCAGTCTTTTACCATTGACTTTTATGATATCAAGTCTATTACACAAAGGAATTGGAGCATCTTTACCCCTAACCAAGAACATTGGAAAATAGTAGGTCAGGCCTCCAAGGATCATTTATTAAAAAGATATGTGTTTCAAAAACCTGTGTGAAATGAATGGCTCTGGTGAGAGCCAAGATAAAACGGTCAGGTGTGGCCACTGTAAACAGTGCAGTCATATGTCAGAAGGCTCTTTGTTTGTCATTTATGGTTTTGGAACTGTAAGGTTGTCCCAGTGGTATTATTATTCAACCACTGAGGTTATATATGTCTCACAATGTCAACAGTGTGACTGTTTTTATATTGGAAAAACTGTTCAACCTTTGCGAGTTAGAGTACGTCATCATTTATATGATTAAACAGCAGAGATGTGGTAAAAGTGCCCAAAATGTAACTAATTATCCAAAATTAGGCACCAGAGACCAGCAGTTCCAACACACAAGTAATTTAATATTCAAACACAGCAAAAGGAACACACATCCACATATAACAAACGCTGATAAAAACACTTCCCCTTACGTTTTCGTCTCATAAAACTTCATCAGATGGGCAAATACATCATAATTACCTAGTTAAATAACTTTTCCAGTTATTGGTGAATAGCTCACCTGGGCAGTCTTGGTGGTGCAGTGGTTAGCATTGTCGCCTCACAGCAAGAGGTCCTCCGGTTCGATCCTCGGCTGGGGGTGCCTTCTGTGCAGAATCTGCATGTCCTCCCTGTGGTCGCATGGGTTTCCTCCGGGTGCTCTGGTTTCCTCCCACATCTCAAGGACATGCTGCAGGTGGATTGGACACTCTAAATTGCCCCTAGGTGTGAGTGCATGTGTGTGTGTGCCTTCTGTGGAAGGTTGGGTGCTGGGCTGGCAACTCGACACTGTAAAACTCCACTGCCAATCATGAGCGGACAGGTGATCTGCTGTGGTGACCCCTAACCGGGAAAAAGCCGAAAGAAGAAGAAGAAGAGGTGAATAGCACACCTCTAGAAAGTTGCAGGTAGTTTTTGTATAACAAAGGCCAACTACTGAAGTCACTCCACAGCAATAGCATTCCACTTCAAGTCCATCAGGCAGCTTCTTCGTCCATTTCGAATCTGTTATGCAAAAACTACCTGCAACTTTTTAGAGGTGTGCTATACAGCAAAAAGTGGAAAAGTTATTTAACTAGGTAATTATGATGTATTTGCCCACCTGATGAAGTTCTATTAGATGAAAATGTTAGGGGAAGTGTTTTTATCAGCGTTTATGCTATATGTGGATGTGTGTTCCTTTTGCTGTGTTTGAACATTAAATTACTTGTGTGTTGCAACTGCTGGTCTCCGGTGCCTAATTTTGGATCATTTATATGATATAAAGAATAGGGACGAGCATAACATCCTGTATAGACACATTTGTTCTTTTAAAACTCACAAGTTTTCCTTTTATGTGATTGATCGTGTTACTATAGGAAGCAGAGGGGCCCCAGGGGATGATGATCTAGAATATAAGGAACTAAAATAAATCTTAATAAGATAACTAGTAAAAATACTTCTATCTCAATCTTTCCCATGGTCTCTATTACTAATTAATATGTGTTAACATTTGAAACTTGAATAATGTTTTAAATATAACCAAAGTGCTACTGTGATCTGTAAATGTTTTTTATTTACTTTATTGTATAACTGTTACTGGAGCTTTTCTCCCTGGGCCTCTGCTGAAAAAGGGCTACATTACTAGTTCAGTCAGACTTTTCTCAGTCAACAAATGTAAAATAAATAAATAAATAATAAATGACAATTAAGGAGTAATGCCACTGTGTATCCTGGTTTAAATGATATAACTTTGATATTGAGTGTTTTCAAGGTTAAAATCAGCTTATTTTTGATGACATAAATTTTTATGATTTTCATATTTATTATTTACTGTTCAGCAAACCATCTTATTTTTATATTTCATGTTCATTTGTTCAACATGCTGCATTGGTACTGTCAAGTATTCTTTACGTTTTTGCAGAATGTTTTTATATCAGTTTTTAGTAAATATTCAATTTTAGGGTTACTGGGTTAATTTGATTTAACTAATTAAACGACCATGTAACTTGTAAGTTTATAAACAGAGTGATTTCTTTGACTGATGGTGTTCTGAAAAAGTTCATATTGTTGGATGAAAGCGCCTAACCTGTGGTTTGTCTGAAGGTGGTATGGATTCCACTCCCGACTTTTTTACTTTTATTGGTTTGAGTTTTGTGGTGTTTTTTTTTCCTGTTACTATGATTATAGATGTTTGGATTTAATTCAAAACTTTTATTTCAAATTTTATAGCACGAACACTGACAGCCGTTTCATAAAAAAAAATACAGTCTCAAAATGAAAACAGCCTTAGCATGAAAAGTAACCTTGTCTGCCCTTGAAACTCACATTCATTGAAACAGCATTGAAATCCACATTCAAAGAAATTGCATCTGGTCAGTGGTGGATTAATTTACCTCTGGGCTCCTTGTACACATTTTTAAGATCCTGCATACATGCATGTGATCTTTGATTCACCCTCCTGCTTGCATTAAATTATATTCCTTGTATATTGCAGGACTACTTGTTAGAATTGTAGTTAAGAACACTTTTCCAGTAAGCAACAAAACAAAATGTATGAACCAATAATGACAAAACTACACATTTCAGGACATTTCAACGATAAAAGGCAATTTATTTGTCATTACAATCCACCAATATCAGTCAATATGTACAATCTCTACATATGTAAAAGTCATCTAAATAATTCTACCCTAAGGAGATCTATAATTAAAGAAGAGGTTGCTACTGTCAAACAACTTTACATTTCAGTGTTTCCATCCACAAATTCAATGCCTGCTGCCCTTGAAGATTTAACTGCCTGTGTTACATTAAAAAAAAAAAAAAAAAAAGGTTGGTAAGCCAGTAATATTGCAATAGCAACAATTAAATAGTTACCTGGAATCTCATACAAAGGAGGATGTAGTCAGGCATGCGGCACCCCCATCCCCTCCTTAAAGTGCTCTGCAGTATCAGAAATCCATCTATCTACAGTCATCTGCACCAAAGGGGAGTATGCTACCTGTTGTGCTACTTGTACAGCTTTCTAACTGTGCAGCACAAACACTGACTGCCATTTGCTAAACCAGTTGCACTTTGAAAACAGACTTAGCGTGAACAACAGTAAACTTCTCTTCTCTTGAAACTCAAGTCCCTGAAAATGCACTGAAACTCACAAGTCCTTCAGCAGTGTGGTAGTTGCTGTAGAGGATTGAAGCTTGTCTCCACACTGAAAAGTTCAGTTGTGCAAAATCTTACTGTATCAGTAGATGTCCTTCTCTTCATTATTGCAGTATTCTTAACTAAAGGAATCTCCTGCCAAGGATAGCCCAACATCTGGCTAGTATAACAAAACCTTCAGCTCTTATAGGTGCCATACATCATGCATATGCTCCCTGCTTATGACATAGGGCATACAGGTGATGTACGGATGCAGATACTCAGGACTGAAAAAGCTCAAGAAAGAAAAAAAATACCCTCAGGGACAAAAAAAAAGGAACATGTGCTTTAGAAGAAGAAGAAATAAAGAAGGAAGCAGGGCACCTCGGCCAGTACCAGAACAAAAGGCAAGAAGAGAACAGAGGGGGAAGGAGGGAGGGACCAAACACTGCAACAGTGAAGAGAACACCACCTACTGTTATGGTGAGATTTTACACAACTGTACTATGTCCTTCTATATCACTGTTGCAGTATTCTGAGTTAAAGGGAAAGTACAAGACCTCAAAAGGAGGCCTGGGAGGAGGAAGGCACAGAAGAGTCATCTACAAACCCACAGAGGTTAGCCCTGGCAAAGCCTCTGCCCTGGCCCTGGAAATAACATCCAACTTGTAATGCTTAGTGAAAGTATGAACAAAGAACCAAGTAGTAGTCTTCAGAATGGAACTGGTATCCGTACCCTTGAAAAAAACAACACAGTGGCAACTGCCCTAGTAAAATATGCCTTTACTAATGAGGAAAGACATTTTCCATGAAAGTAGCAACAAAAAGAAATGGTTTTAGAAATCCAAGAGGAGATGGTTTGCTTAGAAACAGCCAAACCCAAAATCCAGGGATAAAAGGAAACAAAAAGCTGCTCAGATTTGTGAATAACTTTAGTTTTATCCAAATAATATCTGAGCTGTCTATGCAAATCCAAGGTTTGAAGAACATTCTCAAAGGCAGACTGTGGAGAAGGAAAAATGGAAGGAAGATGAACAAACTGATTAAGGGACAACTTGTTGACCACCTTGGGCATAAGAGAATGGTTAGTGCAAAGAGACACCCTGTCTCTGTGAAAAGAAATGAGGGCATGACATTCAGACACACTTTTGGCTGAAGTGAGAGCCAAAAGAAGAACAGTGTTCCAAGTGCAATGTTGTAAGGAAGCTGAAGAAGCAGACTTAAAAGGTGCCTGAGTCAATTTTTCAAGGACAAAACTGAAGTCCCAGGAAGGTGAAATATGCATCCTGGGAGGCAAGATATAAAGAATGCCTTTAAGAAATTGCTTGATCTTAAATCTAAAGGCCAAAAGCAGAATCAGAGGCAGATAAGCAGAAACTGCTGACAGGCGAATTTTAACTGAAGAATATGCTATCCCAACATGGAGTAGAGAACTGAAGGAACATCGATAGACAAGGGATCTCAATGGCAAGAGAGGCACCAGAGAGAAAATCTCCTACATTTGGACATATATAATTTCCTGGTAGTGGCTTTCTTGACATTCTGCAGAACCTGAGCACATCCTCAGAAAAGAGGTGCCTGAAAGTGACCAAAACTCTATTACTCGCACCATCACTTGAAGAGTGGACAATTAAGGATGGATAACAGTTTCTTGGTCTTGTGTGAGAAGATCCTCTCAGTAAGGTAACTTGTGGTGATTACCCCTGGCCGTGTGAGAAGGAAGGGGGAACCAATGCTGTCTAGCCCAAAAGGGTATCACTAGCAAGATTTTGGAAGAGTACTGCTTGATCTTGGGCAGGACTTTGTGGTAACAGAGGAAGGCAAGGGAAGGCATACAGGAGCATCCCCTTCCAAGGAAAGTGCAGGCAGCATCCACTTTCCAAGCCAGAGAACTTGGGACTCAAGAACAGAATAGAGGAATTTGTCTGTTCAGAGTGGAGGCAAAAAGATCTACCTGAGAAATGCCACTCCAGTGGTCAATGTCCAGGAACACATCTCTGTGAAGCATCCATTAGTGAGCTTGTAAGCTGGATCTAATCAAGGAGTCTGCCACTAGACTGTTGTCTGAGAATGCAAACTGCCTGAAGAGTCACTTGAGACTGAACAGCTGGTTCTCTGACCTGAAAAGCTCATCTGCAAAGAAGATAGGACCTTGTGTCCCTTTGCTTGTTGATATATGACAAATTACCTCCACACAGCATGCAGCTATCATTCAATATGCAGATGATACTGATACTACCTTAATCTGTGCTGCACAAAATATTCCCACCCTCCTGCAAACAACTCAACTAGGATTCTCTGACATTATAAACTACCTTACCAAAGCCCAACTTATCCTCAATCCAAAGAAAACTCAGCTTATGATTATAACCAGTTCTAACAAAAACACTGATAACAGTCAATTCACTCCAATCTACTCCACAAACGCTACTCCAATTGTTCCAGTGGCACAGGCTAAGCTATTGGGAATAACCATAGACTCCCACCTAAAATTTGATAGTCATCTCAACTTAACTGTTAAAAAAGTACATGCCAAACTGGGAACAGTCTACCATATCAAACCATTTCTTACCAACAACAAAGATTAGCCATTGCTCTCTCCCAACTACTATCCACCCTACTCTATGCATCTCTCATTCTGACTAATCTCAACAAAACTGAACTAAGCAAAATGGAAGCCTGCTATAACAAAATTGCCTGCTTTGCTGCAAATTGCTCATATAGAAATCATCGCTCCACTGGATTGAACTGCCCAACCTCCTAACCTACAATCAGCTCTGCCTCTGTTATTCTATCTATTACCTCCCCAATAAGTATCCTGCCCTCAAAAAAGTACAGTTTTGTACCTACCATAAATGTAGATGTTTGAGTGCTAATACAGCTGCAGTCATAACAGATGGGTTCTCCTGCCATCAGGCGGGTCCTTGGTCGGCCGAATTCCAAAGTCTAGGTCCAGCGTCGGTTGTCGTCGCATTTTCTTTAGTTTTTCTTGCCCCAGATGTCAGGTTCCCCCAGAAGGAAGGCAATACATAACTTTATGTAAAAATGCAATGCAATATAATCAAAAAACAGTAGTTGCAAGCAAATACACCATAAATGAAAACCCCAATCAGGATGTATGAGGAGGTGTTAGCCAATAGGCCTGTCCCAAGAGCGGAAGGAGGGAGGGAAACCTGGACTGCAGCTGTATTAGCACTCGAACATCTACATTTATGGTAGGTACAAAACTGTACTATGTTCATTGTGCATACAGCTGCAGTCATAACAGATGGGTAGAATCCGAAAGCTAAAAAAGGGGTGGTAGGCACTAGGTGGAACTAGGAGGAGCCAGGATGCCCTGTAAGACTGCAGTGGCAAAGCCTGCTCTAGTTTTGGAGTATAATGGTAGGTGGTAGTGCTTGGAGAAGGTATGCACAGAACTCCAAGTGGCTGCTTCCAAAATATCTTTGGTAGGTACCCCTCTGAGGAAAGCTGCAGAGGTAGCTGTGGCCCTTGTGGAGTGAGATCTGATGCCTGCAGGTACAGTTTTACCATGAAAAGAGTAACAAAAGCGTATGCAGTGGGCTATCCATTTTGAGATTGTCTGTTTGGAAATTGGCTTCCCTTGAGCTCCTGTAGCATAGGACACAAAGAGTTGTTCTGATTTTCTGAAAAGCTTTGTTCTGTCCAAATAATAACACAGCTGCCTGTGGATGTCCAAGGAATGTAGTAGTCTCTCCCCTTTGTTTTGAGGATTAGGGTAAAAAGTAGGTAAGTGGATAGCCTGATTCAAAGCTACCCTGGATACCACCTTTGGCATAAAGGACGGATTGGTTCATAAGGAAACTCTGTCCTGATGGAAAATGATGAAAGGCTGCACAGCCATGAGGGCTTGTAGTTCCGATACTCTGTGAGCTGAGGTAATAGCCAGAAGGAAGGCTGTTTTCCAGGACAAATATTGCAAATCTGTTGAGGCAGCTGGCTCAAAAGGAGGCAAGGTCAGCTTTTCTAGAATTAAATTGAGGTCCCAAGCAGGTATTGGTTGTTTCCTTGGGGGTTTTATATTCTTA
Source organism: Protopterus annectens (assembly GCF_019279795.1). Classification (NCBI taxonomy): domain Eukaryota; kingdom Metazoa; phylum Chordata; order Ceratodontiformes; family Protopteridae; genus Protopterus; species Protopterus annectens. The sequence continues at coordinate 945,884,278 of NC_056743.1, read as the reverse complement.
GCCCCTCTGAGGAACTGTCTTAAGAGGGGGTGAGAGAATAAAGGAGGATCAGTGTTGTATTTTGCAGAAATGGCTGAGGCATGGATTTTGATGGAGGAGAATGAAAGTCCACTGCTTAGCAGCTCAGCTAGATACTGTAATATCTGAGGTAAATTCAGTATTCCAGGATTCTTGCCCTTTTTCTCATTCCAGGCACAAAACTGTTTCCATGTTGCGGAGTAAGCTTTTCTAGTAGAAGGCCTTCTGGCCTCCAAAATGACATCCTGCACCTCCTTGGAGAGTAGGGTCTGTTGTGAAGTTAAGGAATCTTCCATGCGGCCAGATTGAGAGTTTTCAGCTGACTGTGAATAGTTTTGAAGCTGTGCTGAGTCAGAAGAAGAGGCATTAGAGGTAGGGTCCATGGTGGGGAATGTGTCAGGCTCCTCAGGAGTGGGTACCAGTGCTGTCTTGGCCAGTCTGGAGCAATGAGAATCATCTTTGGTCTGTCTGCTCTGGTTTTTAATAGAACTTTGGGCAGCAAAGGAAGAGGTGGAAAGGCATAAACTGTCATTGTTGTCCAACTGAAAGAGAGCGTCCACTCTCCAGGCCTGTGGATGAAAAGTCCTTGAGCAGAATTTTGTCAATTGGTGATTTTTGTGGGAGGCAAAGAGATCTATGTCTGGCCTTCCCCATGCTTGAATTATCTCTGTAAAAACTTGAGGATGTAACTTCCATTCGTGTGGATCTGTTATATTTCTGCTTAGGTTGTCTGCCAGCGTGTTTTCCTTGCCTGGCAAGTACTGTGCCTGAAGTTCGATTTGTAATTCCAGAGCCATGTTCCAAAGTGACATGGCTAGCCTGCATAGTGGGTATGAATGGGTTCCTCCCTGTTTGTTTATGTACCACATTACTGTGGTGTTGTCTGTCCTTATCAATAGCTGACCTGGATGCAGAAGGTCTTTGAAAGCTATAATAGCATTTATTACTGCTAGCATTTCCTTTTGATTGATGTGTAGGTGCTTTTCCTTTTGGGACCATTTGCCCTGAATGCACCGATCTGTCATGTGCGCCCCCCAGGCATAGTCTGAGGCATCTGTTGTGATGACTTGATTTGCTTGAGGCTTGCAGAATGGGAGACCTGTGTTTCTTTGGCATGCTTGAGTCCACCACAGAAATTCCTTTTGAAGACATGGAATCAGTGGTATTATTGTTTCCAAACTGTGGCTGTATTGAGACCATAGGTTTTTCAGGTACCATTGAAGTTTCCTCATATGCAGCTTTGCACATGGGATTATTAGGATGCAAGATGCCATGAATCCTAGAGCCTGCAGGATTTTCCTTGCAGTCAGCCTGGTGAAATTTGCTAGTTTTCTGAAGTATTAAGTTAGTTGCCCCTGTTTCTCTGGCGTGAGGTAGGCCATCTGGGTGTTTGTGTCCAAGTTGGCACCCAGGAAAATTATTGTTTGAGAGGGTATTAGCCTTGATTTCTTTTTGTTGACTGTGTATCCCAGAGAATTCAACAATATTATTACAAAAGCCAGATGTTTCAGAAGTATGTGCTTGCTGTCCGCTTGGATCAGGCAGTCATCCAAATATGGGTATACTTGTATCCCTTGTAGTCTGCAGTAGGCGATTACTGATGCCAGGCATTTCGTGAATACTCTGGGTGCAGTAGATAAGCCAAAGGGCAATGCAGAGAACTGATAATGGGTTGAACCTGCAAGAAATCTGAGGTATCTTCTGCAATCTTGTCTGATTGGGACATGCAGGTATGCCTCCTTGAGGTCCAATGTTACCAGCCAAGACTCCTTGCCCAGCATGGGAAGAAGCTGCTGTAATGTGATCATCTTGAATTTTGGCACGAGTAAAAATGTGTTTAGGATGGATAGGTCCAAAATAGGTCTCTAATCTTTTCCCTTCCTTGGTACCAGGAATAGTCTGGAATAAAAACCTTGACCTTGTTCTTGTGTAGGTACCTCTTGAATAGCTTTCATGTCCATGAGATCTGAAATTTGTTTTTGTGCCTCTACCCTTTGATTGTGTGGCAGGTTTGGCATGCCTCTCATTTTTGGAAGGGTGTGAAAATGGAATCTGTAGCCTCTGTTTATAATTTCCAGGATCCATTTGTCTTTTGTGACAATATGCCAATTTTTCGAAAATAATGCCAGTTTTCCACCTAAAGGTGCTGCCATTTGAGCCTTGATTGGCATGCAAAGGGGAAAGTCATTGGGTTTGCTTTCTGAATGGCTGTGAACTATCCTCACCACCTCTTTGTGTAGGAGCTTGCCATTGTCTGCCTCTAAACGATCCTTGAGATTGCCCTCTGCCCCTTGGGCGCCTGTATCTACCTCTTTGGGGTCTGAACGTGGCTGGAAAAGGACCAATTTTTAGAAGGCCAATTTCTACTGAAATGTGGGGGTTGTACCTGTAGGAAATCTTTCACTGTTTGCATTGATTTAGCCTTTTCCTCCATTTTCTTTAATACCTCCTCAGCTTTAACACCAAATAATACATCCTTTTGTAGAGGGGCATCTAGTAATTTAGCTTTGACATGATCTGGTAAGGTTTGCTCCTTGAGCCAGGCATGTCTACGTATGACTGATCCTGTAATAGCAGCTCTACATGAGGCCTCTAGAGCATCAAAACCACATTGCAAGGTATGTTTACCCACTTGTTCTGCACTATGCATCAAATCCTGCAACTCCTTCAAGTCTGGTTGTTCAGGTTGTGACATTTTGCTTCTCAACTGTGATAACAGAAACTGTTGGTACTTTAACATATGGAACTGGCAGTTTAATGCCCTCATGGTTAAGGTGGCCGAGGTGTATACCTTTTTTCCCCACCTTTCTAAAGCTCTGGAATCTCTCTCTGAAGGTAATGGATTTTTAGCAGTGGAGGCCTTAATTCCCTTGGGGCCCTGTGAGATAGTTTCTGGGTCAGCCGCATGGCTTTTGTATAAGAATTGGTGTGAGTCAGAAACCCGGTAGTACCCGTCAGGCTTGACTGGGGCTGGAGGTAAAGAGTCTGGGTTAAGGCAGGCCTCCGAATATACACATCATCTAGAATGTCTAAGACAGGAGGTATAGCCAGAGGCCTGTGCTGAGGAAGCAAGAGAAAATCCCTAAGCCTTTTCTTGAAGTCTGAGTACTCTTGGCCTTCCCAGTGGAAGTGTTCCCTCAAGGTATGCAAGGTTGCCCCAGAAGAGTAATCCTCAGTGGGGAGACAGAGAGAATGGACTCCTCTGCATCAGAATCTTCAAAAGGGGAGTATGAATGTTCCTGTTCATCAGAGTGCTCTGAAATAATGGAGGCCTGGTCCGAGGAGGGGGATTCTTCCTCCACTCTGGGCCTTTTGTCCGGGGGGGGGGGGTTGAGAACCCCTGATAAGAGTAATCAAATCCTCAGCCATTTTGAGCATCTGCTTTTTAGGCATAGGGCCTGGAGAAGGGCCCCTGTGGAGCTTGTCTCTTAGAATGCTCGGCTGCTTTAGACTTAGTGAAAGCCTTGATGGAAAAAGAAGAGGAAGGCCTGAAGACACCTTGAGAGGTGGCAGACCTGTCTAAACTCTGAGTTTCACCGCCTAGAGTGGCTTCGGTATCGGTAGTCGGGGTGTGGGCTGAGGAGCCTGCGACCTCGGGTACAGTAGACACTGCCAATGAAGTGTCGTCGGTAGTCAGGGGCTGCGTAGGCGCCTCACTGAGAACTGGACCACCTGTAGTCAGCTTTGGCGTGGTGTCGGTAGAAGCCACGGACCTCGTATGTCGGTCCTTATCTTTGTGTCTTTTACTCAAAACTGGAGTCGGAGTATCCAACGACATAATGTAATTAAATTTTTTGCCAAAATAATGTTGGGCGAACTCTGCCCAACGCTTAATGGTGCGTCTGTTGAATGTAGCACAAAATCGACAGGCCGAGACGTCGTGGTCTGGGCCTAATCAAGGAATGCAGAGGGAATGAAAATCCTTATGCGGTATTTGCTTCCCACATGAAATACAATTATTAACTTTGTCTGACATCGGTCTGAGGCAAGAAAAGTTTCCCCAACGGGGTACTTAGCTTTCAAGAAGACTTCGGTTGCAAAATTTTCGTAATCTCAGGAGCTGGCCGACCAGCACTTGCGAACTACTTCTGCTTTGGGCACCGCGCGGCAAGAAAGACTGAAGAAAATGGTGTCGGCTGGTTCTTCTATACCCCTGTCGCACTGATGTCAGGGAAGAAGCGACGACAACCGACAACGGACCTAGACTTTGGAATTCGGCCGACCGAGGACCCGCCTGACGGCAGGAGAACCCATCTGTTATGACTGCAGCTGTATGCACGATGAACATCCTAGTACAACATCACTCAGCCAAAAGGTCTATTAGATCATCAAGCAAACTACTAATAGAAGTCACCAACAGCTTTGGAGACACACTATACAGTAGTTTAGCAGCTAAAAAATGGAACTCTCTCCCCACTGGCATACAAAACACATCGTCCAAAGCCTCCTTTTAAAACCTTGTTAGGCAACATCTCAAGCAAAGTTGGCAGTGCTATGACTGCTCCCCAGGTTAGTGAAAGCGGATAAGGTACACATACTAAACCTAGAGCACATTGATAATAGTTTTCACTCTTACAAACACTGGTTAATGCACAATGTATGTACTGTACCTGTGTACTATGTATGTATTCTACAAATTTCAGCTGTACACCTCAAATCTATTAATTACCTTTATTTTTAAATTAATATTTTCTTGTTTGTTCTCTCTACTGTAACTGTTGATGTGCTGCATACCACTGTAAAAACATGTCTGTTGTAATTTGTGTGTATACTGATCATGTCTAAATATATCTGTAAATTTTCTGTGTGAAGCTTTTCTCCCTGAGCCTCTGCTGAAAAGGGGCCTTTTTGGCTGAGTCAGACACCCCCGGTAAACAAATGTAAAATAAATAAATACCACATTACTGTGGTATTGTCTGTGAAAACTTTGAGGGGCCTGTGATTAAAGAGAGAATGAAAAGCCTGAAGAGCCAGAAGCAGAGCTCCCATTCTCCTTTATACTGCTGTGGTCTGACATATGATGAGGAGGCCAGAGATCCTGAACCTTGAGGGGGACATAAGAGGTACACTATCCCCTGTCAGGCATTCATAAAGAGCTCCTGAGTTGAAACTGGAGCTGGAAAATTAGCCTCAGGCTGAGCAAAAGTTGTTGAATCCACCACGGAAACTTGAGGTTGAGCAGAGAATGAAAGGTAGTAGGAAGTCCAGAAGGTGACGATGTTGAAGCCACACTGACTTGAGGTACCACTGAAGTAGAGCATCGTAAGAAGTATGGGAATGGTGGAAGCCATGAACCCAAGAACCCTGAGAAATTCCCTGGCCATGATAGACACCAGAGAAAAGATATCTGAAAAACAATTAGAAACAGAGCCTTTGGGGGCAGGGAAAGTTACTAGCATAGGAACTGTTTGAAATTTGCAGCAGAGGAAAATACAATTATTGCGAAGGCATCAGATTGGATTTCTGGATGTTTATAGTGAACCCCAGACTCTAGCATTGCTGTAGAAAACTTGAGATCATGAAGCAGATCATCTAGAAAGGTAAAGATCTGAATACCTAGAATCATTCAAAAAGCAATGGCAGGAGTGAAGCATTTGGTGAATACCTTTTGGGGTAGTAGAGAGGCCAAAGGGCAAAGCAAACTAATGAAAATGCAAGGACGAGACAAAGAAATGTAAACATTTCCTGAAGAGAGAATGAATGGGGATGTGAAGACAGTCATCCTCGAGATCCAGAGATACCAGAATGGCCTGGGGTAGAAGAAGAGTAAATAATGTCTACAGAGATAACATCCAAAAGGAAGGAATCTTGAGAAAGTTGTTCAGCCAGGAATGATCCAGAATTGGTCTCCAACTGCCCTCCTTTCATGGGACCAGGAACATTCTGGAGTAAAATCCCCCCCTCCAACTGGGCAGGAGATAAAGCTTGACTGGTGCCCTGAGCCCAAAGAGACCAAAAAACCTCTGTGAAATGAAAAAGCTGTTCCCAAGAAAGTTGAGGAATGCCTGTAAAGGGAGGAAGGGATTTCCAAACAATGAAATATCACTGACAGATAATAGACATAACCCAAGAGTCTGAAGTGATTTGTAGCCAATTTGGAAGAGAGAGAGACAAGGGAAACTGACAGATGACAGGAGGAAGTGAACTGTCAAATAAAACCTGACTTATCCTGGAAAGCAGGCTTCTGAGAGGCAGGGGTCAGAGTAGACTTAGTAGAAGGCAGACGTTTACAACCCTTCCCTCCATTAGGAAGAGGACGAGCTTACCTATGAACAACAGCAGACTTAGAGGGATAAGTCTTCTGAAGTTTGGGAATGGGAGAAAGAAAAATATGGGTAAAGCCTTGCAGGAGCTGAAACTTGTCCTGGACAGACTTGAAAGTTCAGCTGCAGCAGATGCAAAAAGATTATTATTATCCAAAGGAGCATTCAAAAGATTGGTCTTAATGTTATCAGGCAAAGCCTGAAGATGACGCCAGGAATATCGCCTCATAACTGAACCAAAAGGCAGCAGCCCTGGGACAGGCACATCTTAGCAACATTTAAGTGAGTGGCAGGCAACGTAAGATGTACAGCCCAGCAGAGAAAGGGCAAAAGCCTTCCCCTCAGAGTCAGGAAGGTCAGAAACCTCCTTAGAAACCAGAGATAGAAGGGTGAAAGCAAATCTGGTCATGTGAGTCTGGTAGTTAACAGCCCTGAAAGATAAAGTGGCAATAGTGTAAACTTTTTTTCCCCAGCCTTTCCATAGCCCTACTATCCCTTAACAGATGGCAATAGCTTGGTAGATAGCAACAACCTGAACAGCTTATCAGAGGAGAAAAACTACATAAGGGTCATCAGAAGAGCATTATAAAGAGATTTGCACTCCTCAGGCATTTTATATAATCTATCTCACATTTTAGGTCCAGGGGGGTGGAGAGTCAGTGGCTATAGATGCTGCTGAGTTAGTATCCAGGAGGGAAGCCAGAACAGGAAGAACAGCAGATGGTTTAGGAAACTCAGTCTGCAGGAGCTTATTTCTTTTCTGAATCTCCGTGACTACAGAGCAATCCAACTTAAAATTATCTGTCATAGAGGCAATGGTATCCCCATAGAAAAGTTTCTCTAAGGGGGAATCCTCCTCCAAATCATTGTCCAAGGGGGAAGGAATTTGGGAAGAGTAGACCAAAGATTCTTCCCCTGAGTCCAGTGCCTCATCCAAGGAATCCAATTGCCTAGGCCACTTGAGTGGAGTGGAAGACCAGGGAGGATCAAGCACAGAGACCCCTTAAGGAGGCTTCAAGGCCATCAAAGCGTTAAAAAAGACTAAATGAAATCCTGCCATTCATGCTTGGGATCCTTAACAACAGGAGAAATATGCTTTTTTCTGTTTCTACATCAGCAGAATATTTGCAAGAAACATCCTCAGAAGGTCAGATCCTTGAAGAGACTCAATAATGGTTGTAGGAATCTTCTTCCTAATTAAGACCTGAAGAATACCCCTTGTTCCTTTAGATATGTTCAGCAGTGGTCCCCCCTTAACATCAGATGTAGACATTTGAAAAGCTTCCAAGGACATGCAAGAAACCAGATCCATGCCAGCCTCTGACAGGGTCAAGGCAGAAGATTACGATGTAACCATTGGACTGTCCTCCAGGCTTTCAACGGCCTTGTGACAGACATCTGGGGGGGCTGGACAGCAGCTGGATCAAAACAAAGTTTTTTGGTCTTCTTCTTGGCCGACGGCTTTCCTTTAGGACTAGAGGATTTCGTCATAGTACCTTGAGGCAACAATTTTAGACACTGGTTCTACAGGTAGATAGACAAGGAAGACAGATGACTACAAAAGGTTTTAGGTACAAAAGCCTGGCACACAGAGTACTGCATATGGTCATCGGAAGCACCCAAACAGAAGAGACACTGGTCATGATGGTCTTTATACAGAATCTGCATCTACACTGACATTTTCCCTTTCTGGATGAAATAAATGCAATAATCCAAAAAAATAAATAAATAATAAGGAAAGAGAACAAACCACAATGGGGAACTCATCTGTAAAAATGACTTGGTAACCAACTCAGCTGAAGAGCATTCAGATAATGTTCAACAATGGCATATGGACTGGCGCAAAGAAGTTCTGAGTACCTGCATCCATACTTTACGCTTACGCCCTATGTCATGTCTGGGGAGCATATGTGTGATGTAAAGCACCTATTAGAGCTGAAGGCTTTGGTATAGAGGTCAGATGTTGGGCTATCTTTGGCAGGAGATCCCTTTAGTTAAGAATACTGCAACAGTGATCTAGAAGGATATATCACAATTCCTTAAGCAGTCTGGTAGGTGGTGTAGATTATTCAGGCTCTTGACTCCTGTAACCAAGGTACAGGAGTAAGCTAATTGACTAACCTGCCCCCCTTAACTAGGCAACACACACACACACACACAGGCATACACACAGACACACAGACACACACACACAGACACACACACACACACACACACACACACACACACACACACACACACACACCTCCCCTCAAGGGAATGGCTGGCTTAAATTCCACATGCATGTCTCACTCACACAGCAAATACAGAATTTGTTTACATCCATGTTGACGTGCATGCATCATATTAAAGATGCACGCATGGATGCAGAGTGCATGCATGTCTTCTTAAAGAAGATGACACTACTGTAGCTTTAAAGAATAAATGTTTCATTAATTTTTTTAATTAATTAAAAAGTTAATGTGGAAGCCTCCTGGCCAGTCCATGTCCCCCAAGCCACTGGGCCCTAGGCAACTGCCTAGGCTGCCCAGTGCTGGATCCGGCACTGGTAACAACTGACAAATTGAAATCATATCATTTGCACAGTAGGTTAATGTGGTCTCTAGCTAACAAGCAGCAATGAGCAGCTGACAGTGTAACCCAGTTGATCCTGATCCGTTTACTGTAAATGAAGACTAACAGCTAAAGATAATCTAAATAGAATAACGAAATAGCTTCAAAGCATTATCAGTAGAGCAATCAGCCAAATAAAAAAGTATATGATGCAAGTAATCCAGTACTTTCTAGAGCAGTAGCTTTAAATTACGTTAACAGTATAGTAATCGGTAACAAGCAACACCAGCGATCAAAAAGTATCATTAACTGTGATAATAACTTAAATAGGTAGTATCAGTAGTGGACCACATCCTAGCATTAGCTTAGATATTTGGAAGTAACAAATTGCAATACAACAGCAGCAAGATGTAATACTGCATTTTTATTTAATCTTAGTAATACTACAGCCAGTAGAACACAAGTGCTAATTTCAGCAATACAGCCAGAATAAACTGCAACCGGTAAATTAATAAGCTAAAAAAGACACAAAGTTTTCACTGTAAGCAATAAGGCAGTAGCAAAATCAATCACAATGGTGCAATTACTTTGTCACACAGAAGGCAATGAAACATGCTCACCATACCAAGGCAAAGTTGCAACACGATAAAGAAATGTGGAACTTAAGTACGAAATGAAACCTATTATGCCATAGCTCTGAAGAAACTGGATAGTTTAAAAAAAAACTTATTATTCAGATAAAAGTGCTTCATAATATTCTCAATTTATGTAATAAATTATCCAGCCATCCAAAATGCCCTCATTCAAAATATGATCAACATTTCAAAACTCAAAAATCACTCCTTTTTTCACTTCATATCATTAACATTTGGTATCCTCCTGCAACCTCAGAAGTATCATCAAAAACTGTCATCTCAAAAAAGAAAGAAACAAACACTAAAATCGTCTAGCTAATTCCTGGGGGGGGGGCTTAAATGTGCTATAAGTATCATGTAGAAACATACGTCTTAAGAGTCCCAGTATCAGGTATTGTGTCTTTTGTCTTAATTGTTCTTCCTTTTTCTCAGAATTCTATTTAACAGTTTTGTTGGCCAGTTTTTTTGGGTTCTAGGTTATTTCTTTATTTGTCATGTTCCATAGAAAAGAAAAAAAAAATCACAGCCAATTAGCATGGAGTCCACAATTTTCTCTGGCTACCTGCCAAAAGTATTTGTTAACTGAACTAAAGAGGAACGCTGGATGCCTTATTTGTGGATAACACTGGCCAGTCATGGTGGCTGAGTAATAAGTAAGATGGAGGGCACTTAAAAATCACAGAAATAATCTCATTCATTCTCTTTATTTCTATAGATGTACATCTATTAATCAAATATATCTACTTATCTCTCTCTGTATATATATATATATATATATATATATATATATATATATATAGAGAGAGAGAGAGCTCTACTTTCAAAAAACGAAACCCATATTACTAACAACAAAAATCCCAAGATGACAATAACGAAACATCGGATTCCCAAACGTCACATTTTAAACATGGCAAGTAAACACTTGGCCAAATTAAACTGAAACTAACGCTGAGGTAAGACTCACCTAGGTGGAGGGCTGCACCCCCCCCCAGACCTCCCCCTAACTAAATATACCAACTTCAGGATTACACTACAATGAAGAATAGGGCATATTGGCCTCGGCATGGGTTGCAGTTGGCCAAGTGTTTAAATACCATGTTAAAAATCTAATGTTGGGTACTGTGACTTTTTTTTGTTTGTTGTCTGTAATATGGGCTACAAGATTTAGTAGTAGAACCATATATATATATATATATATATATATATATACATATATATACACACCGTACAACTCTCTCTAATTTACACTGCAGGCACATAAACAGGGCTCTTTGGCAGTTTTAAAGTATTCCAGAGCTACTTCAGTTGAGCTTTTGTTAGATATTGATATTTTAAGCTCAGTACTCACCTTTAAACTGATAATTTTTTCAGATCTTCTCCCTGTAGGGCTGAACCCGCTCCCATCCCCACCCTCCCCCCATAACATCAACCTTATACCTAGCCTGACCCCTCCCATACTTCTCTTCCACCTATCCCATAACCCCCCTAATTATTCCCCTATCATTCCTCCTCATTATTGTATTCTACCTCCCCACCCATTTCTAAATAAGCCCATATAGTCCTCCATCCTCTAAACTACTTCTATCCTGCTCATATTCTTTATCACACTGCCCTCAACCTCATGTCCATCACAGCTGTTACTTTGATCTTGCTTCTCTCACTTACACTCTCTCTCCTAACAATAATCACAATTTTCCAGGCATCCAGCATACCTCCTGCACATACCTGTACAATCAGCACAAATAATCCACAATTATCAAGTTACTCAGACATCCACCCTAGCTAATTCACAGCTAATACCTCTGTACTATGCAAAGTGAAAGTTCTACCTGTACAAAGACACTCCCCTTATCATACCAACAGCAGCAACTACACCATTTTTAGGAAAAAACTGAGAAGTATAACATACACAATTTGCCAAATCACTATTTTCCAGTGTGGTGATGTACATCCCAACCCAGGCCCAGCCCCCCTCAGCTCCAGCAAACCTAGCAAATCTCTTCTGCCTTCAACCATAAATATCCAAAGCCTTAGGAACAAGATACCTGAACATGATGCCTGGATTTCTAAGTACAACCCAGATATTACAACAGCTACTAAAACCTGGTTGAAATCATATATAAAAGACAATGAATTTCTCCCTCTAAGCTACTCATGCCTGAGAGTTGATCGACCCAACAAGAGAGGAGAAGGAGGAGTAGGAATACTTTTCCCTAGCAATTACACATTAATCCCCTACTCAAAACCAACACCCAACTTCACCCCAGCCGAAGTACTAATCTCTATATTAAAACTTAACAACCATAAAAACATTTGCATAATTGCTCTTTATATTCCCGCAGGAAACAACATACCAATATTAAAAAACATACTTGCCTGGACTTCCCAAAATACAGATAATGAAATCATCATTCTAGGTGATGTAAATATCGATTGGCTAGATATAAGCCACAACAACCCCTCAAAAAACATAAATCTTTACAACTTCTCCCAACTAATTGAAGACATCACTAAACCTCACAAAAATTACAACTGGGGCTCCACAATAGACTGGATATTAGTATCCCACCCTTTCAATGTCATCAGTGCAAGCATACTACCTAATACCATTAGTGACCACCACCCAGCATATATCATACGTAAAACTACTCCAACCACAGGCCAACACCAATACAAATCTACCAGAAATTTTATTAAGTTCCAATCATCCATATTTAATGAAACCTTAGCTAAATTAAACTGGAAACCCCATCAAATCCCTACCACTTAATGAGGCTATTGAATTTTTTAACTCAACATTTCTAGACATCCTAAATAGGCAAGCACCCACCCACCAAAAACGAATAAAACATAACCATGTATGCTGGCTCTCAAAATCCACCAAAGAAATAATGTCCACAAGGGATAAAATCTGGAAATCATGGCAGAAAAACAAAGACCCCTCAACTCTACTACATTACAAGCAACTCCATAACCAGGCAAAATGTCTAATAACCACTGATAAAAAAGACCACTACTTCCACCTACAAAGCCAACATAAAAATAATCCCCAAAAATTCAGGTCTTCCATCAGCCAGCTATTACTCCCAGGCTCTCAAAGCAATCCATCCCCTGACCCACAAAAAACTCCCACTGAACTTGCTACCCTCTTCAATTCCTACTTCACTGACACTATAGCTAACCTAATCGCCACCTTTCCTACAGTTAACAGCACCATCACCAAGACAGCTGATGACCAAATCACCCCAGAAAACAAGTCTACCCTTAACCCTAACCTAAAATTCACCCCCATACCCACCAGCACAATAAAAAAACTTTTTCTTAAGCTAAAACCCTGTACTCTGGCCCCTGACAATCTACCCCCACACTTCCTGCAGCTAGCAGCAAACTCTATAGCTTATCCCATCAGCATGCTCATTAACAGATCAATTAAAGAATCCCTTGTCCCAGAAATCTGGAAAAAAGCATTAATTCTTCCCTTAAACAAAGGTGACACCAACACAGACACCACAAACTTTAGACCCATAGCAATTCTCTCACCCCTCTCTAAAATACTGGAAAAATTCATCCATGCCCAACTCCTCAACCACCTGCATGAATATCAAATTTTATCACCCACTCAGCATGGTTTCAGACCAGGACACAGCACCACTACCGCCCTCCTATCCTTCCTTGATACAGTTAACCAGGCACGGGATTCTGGTAAAATAATTGCTTCACTTTTCCTTGACCTCTCCAAAGCTTTTGATACCATTTCCCACACTATCCCCTCCTCTCTAAACTATCCACCCTCCACATTTCTCCCCCTACCCTACAATGGTTCAACAGCTATCTCTCCAATAGGCAGCAATCCACCAAATGGCAACAATCTTACTCTCCCTTCCTCAATACTTCCACAGGGGTACCCCAAAGCTCCATACTTGGTCCTTTCTTATTTAGCATCTTTATTAACCACTTTCTCACCACTCTCCAACAATGCTCAGGAATCCAGTATGCTGATGACTCTACAATAATATGCACTGCAAATTCCAGCTCTGATCTCCAGCAAATTACCCAGAATGCCCTCACATCTACTGAATCGTGGACGTTTAACAATCATCTTGCCCTAAATCCAAAAAAAAAAACTATACTAGTAATTTTTACTCCTAGGAAAACCACTCCATTTGATAAAAAACTCTTCACTATACAAGACCAAGACAATACCACTATAGAAGTTGTCCACACATTAAATTACTAGGCATTATTATAGATGAAAACCTTAACTTTGACCTACACATAAACAATAACATCAAAAAAACACACCAAAAGCTTGGTATACTCTACAGGCACCAACACTTTCTTAGCCTCTCTACTAGACAAACCCTTGCAACTACTTTTTTATTACACTCTCTCCTTTATGGTGCCCCTCTCCTCACTAATATCTGAAATTCTACAAAATCCAAATTTGTTATGTGTTACAAGGCCACCACCTTTTATTTTAGCTGTATTGTTAACATTTGTAAACTATTATGTATTTCTTCGTGTCCATATATTGCCTAATACCTTTGTTTTGTTTTAAATTGTCTGTTCTTTTGGAGCTTTTCTCCCCGGGCCTCAACTGAAAATGGACATATATCCAGTTAGACTAGCCCGGTCAACAAATGTTAAATAAATAAAATAAAAATAAATAAATTCTCATCCCACCACTGTAAATCACTGAAACAATTAGGGTGGCTGGAACTCCCCCACCATCTCTCATTCACCCAACTAACTACTGTGCACAAAATAATCCACAGACCCACAGACTGTCCTGCTCTCTCAACTCTACTTGCCAAATACCATTCCAGCAGGCATCTAAGATCTGAAAATCGTCTACTTCTAAAAGTAGATAAACCAACCTTACCTGCTGGTCAACTCCTCTATGCCTTCACAGTCGCCAAACTATGAAACTCACTTCTGCCTTCTATAAGAAACACAGATAGCACCACCACCTTCAAACAAGTACTGAAAAATCATTTCAACTCTTCCTGGCTATGTTCCTGCTCTATAACCTAACCTCTTCACTCTCCTTATATGATTACTAAACTCCTATGTCTTTTGCTGCTAGTGACTGATGATATTTTTTCCATATTTATTTTTATCTTCACTTGTTGATTCTGGTACAATAATACTGATCTCTGTTTATACCACTCTGACTGAATTCATTGAATTCTGCTTTAATGTATATTTTCTGTGTATATTACTGTAATGAAACAAACTAGATTCCTGCTTTTATGCATCTATTCTGTATATGTTACTATATTTACTATCTGTAACACTGTTTCTGCTTTTGTACTAATTAATTTTTTCTGTATCTCGTTGGAGCTTTTCTCCCCAGGCCTCCACTGAAAATGGGCTCTTTTAGGCCCAGTGGACTTATCCCGGTAATATATATATATATATATATATATATATATATATATATATATATATATATATATGTATATATACAAACACACACACATATAAATATATATTAATATATTATACAGTATTTTAAATGGAATGGATGAAATATCAACGTCCGCAATGTTAAATGTCAAAAAAATGTTGAGAGGCAACTGCACATGATCTGAGGATTAACCTCAGAGCATGCACAATAAACAGCATTTTTTTTTTTTTTCAGGGGGGCAATCCCTCCCTGCACCACCACAACCCTTGCTAATAATATATACTAATTCGAAAACCACACAATTCCCAGTGAAAGGGAATAATCCCTTACCCAGGGATTGTCAATCTCACATACCTATTGACCATCTGCCACTGTCAACCAAACAAATGTCTACTTTTCAGCATTTTGCTAAAAAATACTATATATATATATATATATATATATATATATATATTTAGATATAGGTAGTTTTAGATATATTTACATACAAATATAGAGAAGATATAGATATATAGAAACAAACACACAGACAAACATAGCATGGTTGTTTCTACTGGTGTAAGACTAAATCTAAGGATGTAAAAGGCATAATATGGTGTGTTAGTATGCATTTGCTAGGATATGCAGAATGCACCTAAAGTTAACATTAGAAATTACCTGTTTAATAAGACCTGAATGTGAAGTAAACTGTAACAGAAAAATGTCCCATTAATGAAAATTATAGGGAGCAGGTATCAGAGTGGCCCAATGTGTGATGCAGTCATCTCTAACTTTTGCAGAAAACTAGCAGGGCAGGGTTGCTGGATAGACTTTATAATTCTCTCTAAACATGCCACAATTAATTCATGACAACATGCTATGATCACCTTCCTACATACTTTACATAAAGCTTCAAGGAAGAAATATTGGCAATAATTGCACTTTAAATGTGGGTCCAAAATGCATAAAGAGGTCCTCAGAGGAATCATATTGGATGTTACAGATGAGAATGGTCTAGAAATTTTAGTACAGGGGATGCAAAGCAGCCACACGAGGTTATATTATGGAGAAGGAAGGCCTCAGTAAAAAGTATAGAGAACGACAGAGCTGAAGAGTAGAGAGTGGAGACTGCAGAAATATAGGATAAGATAAGCACACAGTGTAGAACAGGACAGTAGAGGGGAAGATTGCAAACACCTACAGGAACATGAAGATAAATTATACCCACAATGTTAATGTTAGGATAAGCATAGTGGAAGCTGAACTACTGAGGAAAGGACAAGTTTAATGACTCGAGAGAGAAGATGACTATAAATATACAGCATATTTATTCAAGCAGTGGCATCTCAGCTATGCAGTATCACTGGAGATGAGAGAGTAGCAGTTTGAAGCTTTTATATTGTCTTATACTGTCTCTGGAAGAGTGAGTTGGAAGACTTGTGATTGGTTGCTGTCAGCAACTTCGATATGCCAAATGAAAGAGGACTCCTAACATAGTTTCAGGCCCATGTATCAGATTCAGTTCCCAAAGCTAAAATCAAAATTTTAGCTTTGTGAATTATATCAGTAAATATATATATATATATATATATATATATATATATATATATATATATATATATATATATATAGAACCTGGAAGAGGAAATCTCCAATCACCCCTACTCATAAAGATTGGCTAAGAAATGGAAACAAATATTCTGAACTTAAGAGGCTTTCCAGAGGCACAAATACAGTGACAGTATTTAGGATGCAAAATTAATAGCTGCAACTCTTAAATGCAAGTTCTATGGTGGATGTTATTTTGCTGTTCTGTTACTGAAAAAAACCATTTTGCTGTCTACATCCTCCTCCTGATAAATCTGTAGTGGCTGATATCCAGTGAAAATGAACTCACAATTGGCAAACCTTGCTGAAAATTTTATTTCTGAAAAAGCTAGACAGACCTTTTTTGTCAGTTCCCTTTCCTCAGTCAGAGAGTCTAAAAAAATGACAGCACAATCATCTTTCTGATTGGACTAAACCTACACAGATTTTGATTGTTGATTGGTAGAGGCTGGCAAACCATTTTCATTTCCATTCTTTTCTTCTTAGTATTTTATGTGGTTCTGGAGGTATCATATGTCGGTCACTGAAAATCTGATCTGGGCAAAAAATATGGAAGCTCTACATAAAAACAGAATAATGACTGTGCTGGTGAAAATAAGTGGAACATTGCTATGACTTTAAATTATAATGTTGATTGTACAGCTATTAAAAAAGTTGTAACAAGTAACTGCAGCATGCCTATGGTAGATCTGACCATAGCTGATAAAACAGGAAAAAAGCCAAGAATTATTAAAAAAATTATGTTTGTTTGTGTTTGTGTCTTTCAGCTTTTCCCGGTTAGGAGTCGCCACAGCGGAACTCCGGTCCGCTAATGATTGGCAGTAGAATTTTACGTGCTGGCTTGCTGGGCCTAACGCACAACCTTCAACGAAGGTATGCCCATTCACGCATGTCGCCACACAGAAGACGCTCTAACTGAGAATCGAACGGGCAACATCTAACTGTGAGGCTACAACGCTACCGCAGCACCACCACCGCAGTTTAGTAAATTTTTTTTTAAAAGAAAGCAGTCATATTCTAATAAACATTGTATTTATGGATATGATTTTTGCAATAGTTGCAGGTATACACACCATGTTGAACATTATTTTGTTGTGAAACTAGCAGGACATATGCATCACGGGGGTTATTTACTTGAAACTCTCAATTTGAAGTTTATGTTGCAGGCTAAAGTGGGTACGGGTTGTTCTGAACAAACATATATGAGTTATAGACAAACTTTGCTAAGGAATTCTTTTAAAAGGTATTTGTATTGCTATTAGCCAATGCAGGTGACAGAGAGAATAGATTATAAAGCAGGAACTACAAAAAGCAATTATTTAACATTACATATTTAAATGGTTATATAAAAGTAGAGAGAACTGAAACTCAACTAACCACTAACTTTTTATGGACATTTTAGTACAGCCATGCAGTTTGTAACAAGTGATTTAGAAAACAACTAAATTAACAGTTGAAGGTTCTGTTTTATTTTGGAGAAGTCCCCTTTTAAATATTTCTGAGATGAAATCACTTTGCAAAATATAAATAGAGAAAAGTAATGGCAAAAACAAGTTATATGCTGTGTCAAGGTTTTTATATATATATTATTGTTCTGTTCCTTCATGGCCATTTGGGACATTACGTATGCATTAATGTTATTTATTTTCATTTAATGTTGTTGTTGTTTGTCTTTCGGCTTTTCCCGGTTAGGGGTCGCCACAGCGGAACTCTGGTCCACTAATGATTGGCAGTAGATTTTTACGAAACGCCGAGGTACCAGCTCGACGCCCAACCTTCAATGAAGGCAGGCCCATTTATGCACACGTCTTTCAAATGCTACCCAACCGCGGGGAGGACATGCAGACTCCACACAGAAGGCACTCCCAAGCCAATCTGAGAATCGAAAGGGAGAACCTCTTGCTGTGAGGTAACAATGCTACCGCTGTACCACCGCGGCATTATTTATTTTGATTTAATGTATATATCTAAATATATATATATATATATATATATATATATATATATATATATATATATATATATAGACACACATACACACGCACACATATAGATGTATTTGTATATATATTTTTACAGCATATTCTCGTATATATAAATATGTTTTGTTCATTTCTTATGTGATCCTATTCACTTGGGCCCTGCCTGCAAATGGTCTAGTGAGACTAATGCTATATCCAAGTAACATAAAAAAAAAAAATATATATATATATATATATATATATATATATATATATATAAATATAGATATATATATATACACACACACACACATACACACACACACCATATATACAATATTTACTTTTTGTTAAGCATTTGGCTAAATTGAAGTTAGAAAGAAGTTCTAAATCCTATTTTAATTCAACTTTTGTGAGTGCAGGAGAGATGTTTGCCCTGCTGATACCCTGCCATCAGTATACAAAATAATGGGAATGCAGCAGATATAAGCATGTAGTTTATTAATAAACAAGACTAATAATATTGGAAGCAAAATCTGATCCTCGCACGACTTCTTGAAGTAGCGTTACTAAAGAGGATGACCTGTTCCTGTTTGAACTCTGAGGTGTCTGTTAGACAGGAAAGCTGTATAGCTTTCTTTGACCGGGGGTGTTGATTTCTGGCATGAGCAGGACATTTAGCAGTAAGGAATGGATCTAATAGATCAAAAAAACTGTGTGAGATGATTAAAATGATGCACAGGCTGAGATTCAATAGGTCAGTATCATAGGTGTACTTCACCGTAGTTCACTACTTGTGGTAAAGGTAGTTTTTAACACTTCAAAATTTTTTACACAAGGCAGTATCATATATAAATGGTGATTTAGCAAACTTTTTGGATTGTGATCAGGGCCACTGAATGTAACCTGTGTGCGTTAAGGTACTGAATGCATGCATAACACACACCACAAAAACTGCTTAGCAACAGCAGGTAAGTAACATAAGCTTTATTGTTTAATCCTAATATTCCACAGCACATTCTAGACCCTGCAGTAGCAGAATCAATAGTTTATACATTAAGATCTTTTATTTTTCACTGACCCTAATGCACATTAACACTATGCAGAGTTGATGTAAGAAATAAAGGTCATAGCAATTTTCATCACTCTTATATTTCCAACTCCAGGAACATGTGTCTCATCCCCAGGTGCATCACATCATGTTAGAAAAACATGGAAACCTCATTTTAGGTTCATAGGTTCATAGGTTCATACTAGGCTATCTGCCCGAGGGCATTTACAAGCCTAGCCCATCGTTTTGTGGCTTACGCCACCCCTTTAGTATGGGGAACTATACCCATTATTTTGCTGTGCCTCTGTCGAGCAGTGACACTGAGGTAATCCCTGGGGTATATCTGCGATCTCCCATCCATTGGTCAAGATTTCTCTTGAACAAGGCCAGCGAGGTGCTCTGCCTCACATGTACCGGGATTTTGTTCCACAGCATAGGGAGTCTTTGGGTGATGAATCTATCCCTCCAGCACGTCCTATTAATAGCCGTGTCGAGGTTTAAGTCTCCTGCCCTTGTGGCTCTGATGGATCTAGACTTTTTGAGGTGAAGCATATTCATCAAATCTGGGTTTGACATGGCCTTGTATGTTAGGCAAAGGTCACCTCTGAGCAAGCGGTGGCGACTGAATAGAGCTGGAGTTCTTTCAGTCGGGCAGCATAGGATAGATTTTGAGACCCTTTATCCTTTTGGTGAGGAACTTTTGTGGCCTCTCCAGCTGCTGCAAGTGTCGGGTCAGATACATTCCGAATGGGGCATTGTACTCAATCATTGGTCTGATGAGTGATGAGTAAAGGGAGACTATAACCTCCCTTGATCTAGATGAGAATCCCTTCATGATAAGGTGGGCAATGTAGAAGGTCTTCCTAACTACTTTAGCTACATGGGTGTCGAATGACAGACTACTATCAACCTGGGTCCCCAGGTCCCTGATAACTTCTTCTGTGCTCAGTGGATTGCCACCTATTTGGTAGCTAGGGTAACCTTGTTTTTCCCGAAGGGTATGACTATGCATTTTTGGCATTTAACTTTAGGCCGTGGCTCTGGCACCAGTTATCCGTTTCTGTGAGACCCTTCTGAAGGATATCTGTGTCAGATGTGTTTTCTACTATGGCCCAGTTTGCAGTCATCTGCAAACTTTGTCAGCCATAACCCTCCTGTGTTTGCTTGTACTTGGAAAAGTAGATGCCAAACAAGAGTGGGCCCAGGACTGAGCCCTGTGGGACACCACTTGTGACAGGCTTTGAGTCTGACATGGCGCCAGTAACTCTGACCCTGTGGGTTCTGTCACTCAGCCAGTTTGCAACCCATCTTGTGATGTATGGGTTAACATTTAAGCTGATGAGTTTTTCAATGATACCCGAGTGGGGTATTGTATCGAAGGCCTTAGCCAGATCGAGGTAGGCTGTATGGACTGCCTTTCCCTCATCAATGGCTTTGGTGACTGTTTCAAAAGTCAACCAAGTTTAAAAGGCATGATCTGCCTTTGACAAAGCCAAACTGGGTTGGATCCAAAGTCTGCAAATTCCCTATGTCTTTATTTATGAGGTCCATTATGATCCTTTCCATGGCTTTGCAGATAAGGCTTGTCAAGCTAATGGGCGGTAATTTCCAGGGTCGGTGGAGGCACCGCCTTTGTGAAGTGGGACCACAGTTGCAGTGCACCACTCCTGGGTACGTATCCAGAGGTAAGACTTTGATTAAACAGCTGTCCTAGCTGTGGGTTTAATTCCTCATTGAGTTCGTGGAGCACACAGCCGGGGACACCATCAGGTCCCATGGATGCTGTGTTTTTTGCTTTGGAGAGAGCAGTTCTCACTTGGGCGCTGGAGATGTTTGGGGGGCTGCAATCGTTTGGTATAGATATCTCTCCTTTTGGGGGGGAGAAGTTTGCACTGAACCTGTTAGCCAGTATGTTGGCAATGTCTGTAGGATCAGTAATCTTCACATCATTTTGAACTAGTTCAGAGCATATCTGGGAGTTTCCTCCTAGGTTTCTAACATAGCTAAAGAAGGCCTTATGATTGTCTTTTGAGTCTTTAGCTATTTTTCTCTCGAAATTTGCTTTGGATGATTTTATGAGAGCTCTTAGTTTTTTACTTATAGTGATCAAGGGTGTCTTACCTTTTAAGGATTTTGCTCTATCTTGTAGTAGCTTCCTCCTTTTGTTGTAGAGTTTGTTTATGGCTGGGGTCCACCAGACTGGACGCTTGCCTTTGGTACAAAGAGTCTTTGTTTTGCTTGGGATTGCCTTATCCATGCAGTCCTGCAGGTGCTGGTAGAAGGCATTTGTAAGTGATTCAGCGGCTTGAGTACTGTTTTCCGCCGGCTCGGGGCCTTAAAGGAGACCACACTAGTCTTTAGAAGTGTGAAGTCGGCTTTTGAGAAGTTCTTTACTGTGGTCTTTTTATTTCAGGTGGGGTGGGATGAGGACCTCCAGCGAGATTAGTTTGTGATCTGATCTCACCAGTGAGGGGTATACTTCGGTGTTGAACATTGTGCTCCCATGTTCGTGATGATGAGATCAAGTATGTTATCTCCTCTTGTGGGAATGGTGACTAGTTGTTCCATGGCATTTGAGTTTATGAATTCCAGGAACTTTTGGGCTAGGGTGTTTGGGCTTGAGTAGTGTTCCCAGTCTATATTTGGGTAATTGAAGTCACCTAGTATGATGGTGTTTGGTGATACATTTATCCCTCTAGTGTTTTCAGGAAGGCCATGTGAGGTTCCTGAGTTTGTGAGGGTGGCCTGTAACATGCTACAATTTGGAGAGCAGTCTTGCCTACGGTTAATTGCACCTGGATGGTCTCCGATGCATCATGCGTTGCCACCAGTCTTGAGGTGTGGGTGTCCTTGATGAATATGGATACCCCCCCTCCTTTCTTGGTATTTTCCTGATTTTGGGGCCGGAACGCATGATATGAGGTAAAACCTGATAGCGCTGGGGTGCTCTCAGGAGCCTTGAACCAGGTTTCTGTCACAGCACAGACATCGATGTTCTTCATACTGAGAAGGGCCTCGAGTGTGTGCATTTTGAGATTTAGACTTCTGGCATTGAGCAGCATTACCCTTAGTTTTTTTCCTTTTTTGTGTTCTAGGGTGGTAGGTTTAGAATTTGAGCCTTGCCTAAAAAAGGCACTATGGGGGTGGCAAGAGCCTTTGCCAATATCCGGAATCCCAGGGGTGACAGGTGCAAGCCGTCCCTTGCGAAGCAGCGTGGCTTGTCCAGCATGTCATCCCAGGCAGACAGATACTGGATCCCCTTTGAATGACACCAGTGTTTAAGCCAATTGTTAAAGCTGATCATCTTATCTCTGTATTGTGGCATCATTCTTGGTGAAGGTAGGATACTGCTCAAGGTCAGGGTCATACCTGCCTGGGCTACATAATCAGAGAGCTCCTCAATGTCTCTTTTCATGTAGTCCAAGGAGGTACGTCTCAGGTCGTTTACACCAGCGTGGACAATGACTGAGTCATATTTGTACCTGCTGTTGAGAGACCTGAGTGCTTGCGTTATGTGGCGGATTCTAGCACCCGACAGACAGCTTACTGTGACCTTCTCCTTACTCAGTCTGGTGAGCGGGACGTCAGTGTGTCTGACTATGGAGTCACCAATGACTAGTGTGTCTGGCATTGTGTTTGGCCTTAAGGGCTGTGACTGTTTGACACTCTGACTGTGAGGTCTATGTGTTGCAGGTGTTGTGTTCTGAGGTGGTGGTTGTTTGGGTGTCTGCTTTGGTGGCCTCTGCTGTTTTGGTAGATTTTTGATCAGAGCCTCCGAGTATGTCTTTGTGTGTTTATGTGTATGATTTGAGGTTGTAATGGTACTATGTGAGACTGGGTCTATAGTGTGTGTGGTAACCTTCTCCTCCTGACTGGTCTTGCCAGTCCTATGTTGAGAGAGCTCAGCCTCCAGTTTGGCCGTATAGTTGCATCTCTCGCATGTATTTGTGTTTTGTGGGAGGAGGAGAGGGTTGTCTGTGTACATGAGGCAATTGTAACATTGCCTCAATATTCCCAGGTTCACCAGCTGAGCAGGAGAGGACACTAGCAACTGATCCCTCGACATGCTAGAAGGATAGACAAAAACTTTAAAAAAGATTCCGGGGGACGTGGGTGACCGAGAAATGAGGGGTTGCCTTTTTGGGGTGCTATCTATAAGAGTGCCGTATCAAGGTAATAAGTACTGTAGGAGCAAGTGCTAGGTTTAACAGATAGAGAATAGTCTACTTAGAGTCAAGTAGAGATGATCTTTTTAGTTGTAGGATACGCTGATTAGATCAGTAGTATAGGTCGAGGAAGGTAGTTTCAAGGGAAAATTTGAAGAGTGGACTTTAGGTAGCCCGAATAGTTTAAACCTGCTTAACCGGCACTGCCCTAGTGTGCAACAGTGGCAACTCCGCGCCAAATCGCGCTAATGCGTGCTAAAGCGTGCTTTATAGCAGGGGGCTGGAAAAGACAGGAAATGACCCAAAATGGCCAATAAACTACAAGTTACTGCCTTAAACCACTCCTCTGAGGACAACAGGCAGCTCAGTACTCCCTACTCCCTATATTTTATATATATATATATATATATATATATATATATATATATATATATATATACATACATGCATACATAGAGTGGATATAAAAAGTTTACACACCCCTGTTAAAATGCCAGTTTTTGTGATATAAAAAAATTAGACAGCAATAAATCATTTCAAAACTTTTCCCACCTTTAATGTGATCTATAACCTGTACAATTCAATTGAAAAATTCACCCCAGGGTTCACATCAGTCACCCTGCTAGACAGGGGGGGGGGGGTCCAGTAAAGTAAATATTGTAGGAAGAAATATCTAGGGAATTGTTATGGCTAGGCTTGTATAGGCTCATAGCCTAGTACCAACCTATGAACCTATGAAACACAAACAAATCTGTAGGGGGAAAAAATATAAAAAAATAAAAAACGTAAATTACGCTGGTTGCGTAAGTGTGCACACCCTTAAACTAATACTTTGTTGAAGCACCTTTTGATTTAATTACAGCATTCAATCTTCTTGGGTAGGAGTTTATCAACATGGTACATCTTGACTTGGCAATATTTGCCCACTCTTCCTTGCAAAAGCTCTCCAACTCATTCAGATTGTGAGGGCATCTCTTGTGCACAGCCCTCTTCAGGTCACCCCACAAATTTTCTATTGGATTTAGGTCTGGACTCTGGCTGGGACATTCCAAAACTTTAATTGTCTTCTGGTGAAGCCATTCATTTGTTGATTTGGATGTATGCTTCAGGTCAGTGTCATGTTGAAAGAAGAAATTCCTCTTCATCTTCAGCTTTCTAGCAGATGCCTGAAGGTTTTGGGCCAAAAGTGACTGGTATATGAAACTGTTCAGAATTCCCTCCACCTTGACTAGAGCCCCAGTTCCAGCTTATGAAAAGCAACCCCAAAGCAGGACACTGCCGCCACCATGATTCACTGTGGGGATGGTGTTCTTTTGGTGATGCAAAGTGTTGTTTTTGTGCCATACATACCTTTTGGAATTGTGGCCAAAGAGTTCAACCTTGGTCTCATTAGACCATAACACAATTTCCCACATGCTTTTGGGAGACGTGATGTATTGTTTTGCAAATTTTAGCCATGCCTGGATGTTTTTCTGCATGAGAAAAGGCTTCCATCTTTCAACCCTACCCCATAGCCCTGACATATGGAGAATATGGGGGATTGTTGTCACGTCATGCACAACCAGTACTTGCCAGAGATTCCTGCAACTCCTCCAGTGTTGCTGTAGGTCTCACGGCAGCCTCCCTGACCAGTTTTTGTCTTATCTTTTCATCAAGGTTGGAGGGATGTCCAGTTCTTTGCAACGTCACTATTATCCCTTATTTTCTCCACTTTTTTATGACTGTCTACATTGTGTTTCATAGTATATCCAATGCTGTAGACATGTTTTTGTACCTTTCTTCTGACTGACACCTTTCAACAATGAGATCCCTTTGATGCTTTGTAAGCTCTCTGCAAACCATGGCTTTTGCGGTAGAAGGCAACTGAGTAAATGTCAGGAAACTCCTAGTAGGACAGCTGAACATTATTTTCGGTTAATCAGAGTCGCTGAACATTATTTGGGGTTAATCAGAGTCTCTTTAATTGATGACAGGTGTGTACCCAAGAAGACCGAATGTTGTAATTAAATCAAAAGGTGCTTCAACAAACTATTACTTTAAGGGTGTGCACACTTATGCAACCAGCTTATTATACGTTTTTTATTTTTCATATTTTTCCGCTAACAAATTTGTTTGTTTTTCAATTGAATTGTACAGGTTATACGTCATGTTAAAGGTGGGAAAAGTTTTGAAATGATTTATTGTGGTCTCATTTTTTATATCATAAAAACCTGGCATTTTAACAGGGGTGTGTACACTTTTTATATCCACTGTGTGTGTGTGTGTGTATATATATATATATATATATATATATATATGTGTGTGTGTGTGTGTGTGTGTGTGTGTGTGCACACACCTTCAGTTGCAAACTGATACTGAAATCTCTGCCATGCTATAGGGCCTAGTTTATGACACAAGACTACAGACTGAGACAGCAGAAAAGTAAAATCTCACAATTAGCAGAGCCCCCCCATACCCTTCTTTTCTTCATTCCCTTGCCAACTTTTACCCTAACCCCATTCCCACCCAACCCCACTTTCCTTAGATTTATACTCTCTACACTTGTCCCCCTTCGCAAATTAGCTAATCCCCATTACACACCCAAACGCCTGTCCTCCCAACCCACTTTTCCCCCTCCTACTTTGCTTCTCTCCCCTTCTTCTGACTCTACATTAAATCCTGTAGTATCCCTTCACCACTCTGCCTTATCCATTCTCTGTTACTCTCCTATATCTCATCTTTACCCTCCACTCAAACATAACACCATCACTGTTACACATTAACAGTCACCTATTAATTCCTTCAATATGGTACCTCTTTACCTTACTATCCTCTTCATCCTCCTACTATCACTGTCAGCATCATACAATACATCAGTGCATTACCAAAAAACACCACCTACCCTCCCTGCCAACTCCCACTCACTTATCAACCATCCCACATTTCTAATCTGTCCATACCTATTTCCAATGTCTACCTCCAACCTCTTTACAATAAAAACATATCCAAATGTATCTCTTTCCACCTCTACAACAGCGAGAACTCCCTGTACTCTAAACCTAATCTCCTTTTTACTTGATTTACTTGATATACTACTGTTAGCTGGTGACATCCACCCAAACCCTGGACCTTCAGCCTCTACCTCTCACAAACAAATACCCCCTACCTCACCGCAAATTCACTCTCTCTCACCTAAGTCTCTAATTTCTCTCTCAATATCCAAAGTATTGTTAACAAAATCACAGCACTGCACTCTTGGATCTTTCTAAGCTCTCCTCATATCTTAACCCTCTCAGAAGCCAGGTTAAAGCCTCACACTTCTAACTCTGAAATCCTCCTCCTAGGTAGGGTTACCACCTGTCCCACTTTGCGAGGGACAGTCCCGTCCTGCAAAAAAATTGTAAAAATGGCAAATGTCCTGAGATTTTAGGACAAAAATTATTTCCTATATTTTATGTAATAGTTGCATAAACCAGTTATTCTGTATCTGAAACCCCTAAATTTTATAAGAAACAGGATAAGTGACTAAAATGCTACAATAAGCTTTTATTTAGGCAAACGTGAAGCTCTGTCCTTTGTATTGGCTGTGGGTATGTTTCGGCCTGCAAAAACTGCCATTTGAATCAAAAATGTCCCACTTTGAGCATTTGAAAAGGTGGCAACTCTACTCCTAGGCTACATCTTTCATGCCGATAGAACAAACAAGAAAGGTGAAGGTGTTGCCATCCTCTACTCTGACCAACTTACTCTCTCTCCACTCTCAACATCCATACCCAGCTTTGTTCCTGCTGAAATATTTATTTTAAACTGCCACCTCAACCATCATAAAAAGTTTGACATTGTATCCTTCTATATTCCCCCCGGTGACAACATCCTTATTCTTGAAAACTTTCTCTCCTGGTTCACCCAACATGTTCCCTATAAAACCATTATACTAGGTGATGTCACCATTGATTGGGCTTCACTTTTCTCCTCATCTCCTACTCATAGCCTCAATCTGTTTGGATTCCACCAACTTATATCTTCCGCTACCACGACCAACAAAAACTCTGCTACTGGTTCTATAATAGACTGGATCGTTACTTCTGATCCAAGTCTCTATCTTAGCCCTGGCATTCTTCCTAACTTTCTAAGTGACCATGCCTCCACCTATATCAATAGGCATTTTAAACATTCACCCAAAGAACACCATTACCAACAGTGTCACAATCAAACTCAATTCGATCCTGATAGATTTGGCTCTACACTGTCCAACATCAATTGAACCTTCCTTCATAACATCCTCATTAATGATGCTGTAATTACTTTCAATAAAATATTTCTGGATGTACTGAACTCTATGGCTCCATCCAGAAAAATTAGAGTACAATCAAACTGTGCCCCCTGGCTCACTAAGCAAACACACACTATTATGCATCAGAGGGATGCTGCCTGGAAAACTTGGAGTAAAAATAAAACTCCTCCCCTACTCCAACATTACAAAGAACTTCTAAACAAGTGTAAAAAAATAGCCATCAAAGACAAAAAAAAAAAAACATTCTTCACCTCCCACCAATGTAGCCACAGAACCCCCCCCCCAAAAAAAAAAATTTTGGTCCACTGTTAATAAAATCTTCTACCCCAGCAACCCTCATATGACTAACCCCTTCCCACTCCATACTGCCACTGAGACTGCTGTTCTATTAAATAAACACTTTACAGAAACAATTAAAAAACTAACTCAACAAAGTCCCACTGCCTTTTCTCTGCCTGTACCTCCCAGTCCCTCTTCCTCCAATACTTTCTCCTTACAACCAGTTCCCACTGCCATCATGAAAACCCAACTAAATAAACTCAAATCCTGTTCCCCTTCTGTTGACAAATTACCTCCCCACTTCCTTAAAATCTCTGCTAAATCTATTGCCTACCCTGTCTCAATTCTTATTAATTGTTCTACTTCTGTAGCTTTTGTCCCTGACATATAGAAATCCTTTTTCACTATCCCTCTCCATAAAGGAGGAAACTCCACTAACCCACCCAACTATCATCCCATTGCCTTACTCTTCCCCTTTCCAAAATTCTTGGAAAATGAGTCCACACCCAACGACTTAACACTTGATGGATAACAATCTTCTAATTCCCACCCAGCACAGCTTTAGACCCTATCACAGCATATCTACCACTCTACTGTCATTCACCCAAACAGTAGCAGAAGCCGTGATAACAACCTATTTGTTTCCAGTCTATTACATGATCTCTCCAAGGCTTTCAATATGGTCTCTCACCCTATACTGTTAACTAAACTTAATGATCTTCATACTTATCTAACAGACAATTGATACTCTGGCAAACTGTCTCCTCCCCATTTCTACCTGTCAACACTGACGTTCCCCAAGGCTCCATTTCGGGTCCCCTCTTGTTCAATATCTTCACTAACAGATTACACATCACTACTAACCTCTCTATACTCTTAATATATGCTGTTGACTCAACCCTTATTACCAATGTGATGCCCGTGCCCTGGCCCAGCAATCAAGGAGCCTCAATCCTCACCACTAACACCAGAGAGGACATCTCATTTAGGAGAAAGGATAACAAATACACACAGTAAAGTATAATTTCCCTTAAGTGCACACAGAGATCACAGTCGGTCTGGGGCTGGTTGCTCCCTTGCTTCCCAGGTCCGCAGTAAGACTATAGGGTCCATATCTCAGCCTAGCTGACAAGCTAACCTCCAGTGCCCTCTCTGTCCCACCAGTGCTTCGTGTCCCTGCCCACGTAGCTGACACAGACAGACAGACACAAACACACAAACACACACACACACACACACACACACTTTGAGGTAAGTATTTATACAAATTCACAGACACTCTTGGGAAAGGCTGACACAGATTCTCCAGACTGTACAGTAGTAATCACTCTCACCACCAGCTAATATTTATCAGTTACCCAAAGGCCCTTAAAAGGGTGTCCAATTATTACTGTGCAATATTATTATCCAATGGTAAGTGTGACTAACCAGTCTTAAGGCTTATTAGAGTGGCTTTGTAAAATAAACTCTATAAATATGCAATGTACTCTAGAGCTTAACTTATCTTTACATAAACCAGCCACAGTTGAAAAGGGTTTAAAAATATGTAATAATAAATACTAAAACACAAGACAATACTACTACACTACATTGCTATCCAAGAGTTCAGAGATCACACAGAAACTTAAAATAAATCAGTAGTACAGTTCTGACATAACAGAAAAACACTTAGTCTAACTTTCTTCTAATTTCCTAGCTATTACTACAAGGAAACATACTTGTGAAATAGCTTACTTAAGACACAGGCAGAGTGGTGATGAGATGGACATCAAGACAAAAATGCTCAATAATCTCTGGTTCTCACTGTTTAAATTGAAACTGCAGTTCTGATAAAGATTACATCATTTGTTTATACTTTACAGGTTCCCAGGCCACACCAAAACTGTATTTACATTATTTTACACTTAGAGCAATAAAGGACATTCCACATGTAAATTCTGGTCATTAACTTTAGCCTTTATAGGCAGGATGCTTACTCCAGACTCATCGACTCCAAATTCTAATTTCAAAGGACATACAAAACATAATTTTAATTTCAAAGAACATTTGAAATGCTTGGCTTAGTTTTCCTAACAGCAGATGGCAATGTTGCTACAATCTTGAAGTTCACATTTTACAATGTTTTCTTTACATTTAAGACACAAGCGTGTATTTTACATGTATTTTTACTAATGTCAGAATTATGTATCAAATTCTATTTGGCTAGGCTGGCAGCCTTCACCCCTTCTCTACCAGTCTTCACAACCCCCGCCCATAACTCCATGCTGTTACCCAAAACACTTTCACCTCCATCAAAACCTGGCTCACTAAAAATCAACTAATATTAAATCCTAGTAAAACAAAACTGTTACTTTTCTTTGTTAAAACACTGGCATGACATAAATCCTCTTTATCCATTGCTTCCCATAACAATACTATCATCAGACCTGAACTCCATACTAAATTACTTGGTTTCACTATCGACAATGAACTAAAATTTTACATATGTATCAATCTTTGTATAAAAAAAAAACAAAAAAAAAAAAAAACAACAATTTGGTCTTCTATACCGGAATCATAAATTGCTCTGCCCTTCCACCAAACCTTCCCTCATCTCTTCTCTTACCCTGTCTTCTATATTCATCACCGATCCTTACTAACCTTCAGTCATCTACCCTCACCAAATTAGAGCAAACATATAATAAAATGGCTAGTTTTGCCTCCAATCTCTCCTTTAAATCCCACCACTGCCTCACTCTTAAGTCTTTACAATGGTCTGAATTCCCTAAACAACTTCTTCCACAACTGCATATTGCACACTCATTTCTCTATAACCCCACTTCCTGCACCTCCATCTCTAATATTGTATCTATCTATCTATCTATAACCCCCAACGTTAGCTTCGTCCATCTGACAAACATCTTCTGGACATATACAAACCGACAAAAAATATTGGAAAGTTCCTATATAAATTCTCTGTAGCCCACACCTGGAATGGCCTTCCGCTTAATATAAGAAGTATCCTCCATAAAGCCCAATTCAAACTTGAGCTTAAACAAACATGATCTACAAAAGACACGGTCCCGTCTTTCGCAAACTGCAACCTGATATGCAACTGCTTTCTTCCTATTTCTACTCTCTTACTCTAATTATTTTGCTTTTTACTTTCTGTTTTTATTACCGCATACATATATTTTGCTGTGTTTATATTTTTACATATAGAGCATCTTGTTGTTACTGTACTTGGTCTGCAGCTAGAACACAACAGTTTAAAAAAGTGGATTTTTATTTTTGATGCATAACTTCTTGACATTTTACCTTTATAAATGTAGCTCTTTCTTGTAAAATTGTTACTTGTATGTGGAGCTTTCTCCTTGGGTCTACACTGAAAATGGGCCCCTAGCTAATTTGGGCCAACACGGTTAACAAATGGCAATACTGCGGTGGTGGTGCTGCGGTAGCATTGTCGCCTCATAGCAAGACGTTGTCCCATTCGATTCTCAGCTAGAGCGTCTTCTGTGTGGAAGCATACATGAATGGGGTGTGCCTTCGTTGAAGGTTGTGTGTCAGGGCTGGTAACCCTGTACGTAAAAATCCACTACCAATCATTAGCGGACCGGAGTTCCACTGTGGCGACCCCTAACTGGGAAAGCCGAAAGACACAAGACGGTTAACAAATGGCAATAAATAAATAAATAAAATAAATAAATAAAATAAAATAAATAAGTTACTTTAGAATGGTTCTTCAATGTATTTCAGATTTAAAATAAACATTTCTTAGTTCATTGCACTGTTCTCAAAGTGCTTGGATATTTCTGTATGTATTACACACACACACATATATATATATGTGCGTGTGTGTGTGTGTATATATACATATATGCATGTGTATATATATATATATATATATATATATATATATATATATATGTAGAAACAGATGTACACACGCATACACATATAACCCCACAATTCCCACACCATTTGTGGTCTGTCCTCCCTGTGTATAGTAGGGCCTATACCCTAGGCCAAGTTGTTTGGGATATATGTACATATGTATTGTGTGTGTGTGTGTTTGTGTGTGGGTATGTGTGTGTGTATATATATATATATATATATATACACACACACACACACACACACACACACACACACACACACACACACACACACACAAGTTTAAATAGTGAATGCTTGTATGAGAAAATTCTTTCTGAACCTGTAAAGAAGAGCAAATGCTCATATGAGCAAATGTTTTTCTCAAAGGAGTTTTTGCCGGCAGACTTTTATATGAAATTGTAGTGCAGCAGGGTTAGGAAATTTATCTCTACCTCATTTTTGTGTGATCCCAGAGTTGGTGTATAAAATTAGCATGGGGGCGGGGGAGGCAGAGGGCCTTGCACCATACAAAAAAAAAAGAAAAAAAAAATTAATAATTTTAGATTTCATATAAAATTGTTTTTTTTTTTTTGTATTTGCTGCTGTTAGCATTCAAGGTTTGATGAGACTCTCTTCCTGTATATGTGTGTGTGTGTATTTATACATATATATATATATATATATATATATATATATATATATACACACACACACACACACACACACACATCTATCATCTTCTTACCCCAACACAACATGGTTTCCGGCCTGGCCATAGCACTACCACTGCTTTTTTATCCTTCCTTGACACCATTAATCATGCTCGTGACTCTGGGAAAATTATATCCACCCTTTACTTAGATCTCTCCAAAGCCTTTGACACTGTCCCACATTCTCTACTCTTATTTCAACTTTTCTCCCTCAATTTCTCTCCTTCCTCCATAGCCTGGTTTACAAGCTCTCTCTTTGACAAGCTGTTAAATGGAAAATTTTCACTTCATCCTTTCTCAACAATCCCTCAAGCATCCCCCAAGGCTCTATTCTCGGTCCCTTACTTTTCAATATTTTCATTAATAACTTTCACAGATCCATAGATAATGCTACACTGATACAGTATGCTGATGATTCCACAATCATCTGTGCAGCAAACACCCCCACCAAACTCCTTCAAAAAACCCAAACAGCATTCTCCAATACCGAAACTTGAA
Source organism: Protopterus annectens (assembly GCF_019279795.1). Lineage (NCBI taxonomy): Eukaryota > Metazoa > Chordata > Ceratodontiformes > Protopteridae > Protopterus > Protopterus annectens. The sequence goes on along the minus strand of NC_056743.1, from coordinate 945,851,016 downwards.
TGATAAACAGCCATCTTGCTCTCAATGCTAACAAAACAAAAATCATGATATTCTCTCCTTCGAGAAATTTCACCATAGACAAAACTCCTTTAAAATCAAAAGCCATAATAACACTCTAATAGATATTGTACCTCATACCAAACTACTCGGAGTCACCATCGATGAACATTTAAAATTCGATACCCACATCCAAAATAATATAAAAGCAACACCAAAAACTAGGTCTACTGTACAGACAAAATTGCTAACTGCTTCTACCAGACATACTCTAGCCTCCTCCTACCTGCTCCCCTGTCTTATGTATGGTGCCCCTCTACTTACTCATCTCCAACTTAGACTAAAAAAACAAACTGGAAGCCTGCTATAACAAAGTCTGTAAATATGCTATAAGGTCCAAATACTCTACCCATCACTGCCATTCTATCCACTCCCTAAACTGTCATGAGCTTCTTAAGTTCCTAAAATTCATAAAACTCACCACTACCCACAAACTCATATTCAAACCCTCCACCTGCCCCCTCTCTTTCATCTGTCTTAACCCTTTACCTCCCCAGTCGTGCTGAAAACTAAAACCTGCTTAAAAATCTATAAACCCATTCGCCCGCCTGGCCAATTATTTCTAAAATACTCCTAAGCTAAATTATGGAATTTGCTACCCCCCTCCTTCCGCCATACTCACAACCACTCTAATTTCAAATCTCTCCTCCATTTTTAACTTACCTCAAACTGGGACTGCTCCTGCTTCCTTCCCACCTAGATTACACTGTCGTCATTTTCAGACCTCCCTTCAAACTCATCTACTACCACCTCTGATCACTAACATTACTGTTAAACCAAAAACTAAACTTGTATAAACATGTTATGACTTGTACTTTTAATTATACTATCTGTATTACTTTTGACTTTATCTATACTTTAACATTTGTGTTTTTTGAACGTATACTCCCTGATTTTGTATTTGTATTTTAAATTGTATATTTATGCTTTTTCTGTACTGTATATTCCATACTTATGTTATATTCTGTTAACTGCTTTTGGAGATTTTCTCCCCGGGCCTCCACTGAAACTGGGCTCTGCTTGGTCCAGGGGACTTCCCTGGTCATCAAACTGGAAATAAATAAATAAAATAAATAAGTGTTTATGCCTAAGACCCCGTATGTAATTGTTTATTCTCCTTGTCCATACATCTTGAAAACGGACAACTTCAGCTGTTGGCTCAAGGTGCTATGATGGAATCCTCCTGTCCCAAGTGCCAGCCATCTGTCAAGAAGAAGCCCAAAAAGATTAGGCTGATCCGGTTGCTGTCCAACTAGTGAAAGCTCTAAAGACCATCCAGTGCTTGCCTTGGATTCCTCTGCCATGACACAGTGGGAGGCCTGCATGGATCCATAGTCTTGCATGTCCTTGGAGGCTTTCCAATATGTGCACCTGACATTGAGGGGGAACCTTGGCTGATCTTATCCAAAGAACAGAGAGGGATTCCTCAGATTTTAGTGACAGAAGAGATATCTACTACTGTTACAGACTCTCACTAAGGGTCTGGACCTCTAAGGTTACTTAAGGAGGTTGTCCCACTCGAGAAAAAACAGGAAACTAAACATCTTTCCTCTGCTGTTAAAGATCCCAAGTGGGAATGACAGGATTTTACTCTAGGTCTGTCCAGTTCTTTAATGGCCCCCGGAAACTTCTCAACGAGTGTCAGTCTCTGCCCCTCCTTGGTCTTCCACCCCCCTAAAGAGGCCTAGGGAATTGTATTCCTCGAATGAGGACTTGGATTCTAGGGAAGAATCCCTTGCTTACTCTTTCTCAAATTCTTTCCCCTTTAGACTATAGTTCAGAGAAAGAGGATTTCTTAATACCAGATTCCCCCTTAAAAGAATTATCCTTTAGGGATACCATTGCTTGCATCATCAAGTATTTTAAGTAGGATTGTTCCCAGGTCTCTGACATCCAAAATAGGTATTATGAGCATCTTCAGATGGAGTCTCCCAAGCCATCTGCTGTCCTGTTTTGGCAGCCTTTTGGACAACTTTACTGCTGCCTTGCTTGCCCTGATTCTGAGCCTCCAGCTCCTAAGAAACAAGATCATACCTCCAAACTGTACCAAATTACTCATTTTTACCGTGTTTTGGGGCCTAAAAATAGGGTGCCACGATTCCAGAGTGGAAACCATTAATTTCCAAATTTCCCGCTTTTTATTTTAATTTTTTCTTCATCTTTTTGACCTGACATCATCACCTGCGCGATGACGTCAGGTCTGTGAAATGGCCTGCTAGCTTGTCGGAATTGAGCTCAAGGGCTCAACGTCTGTGCATTTCTGGCTGCTCCAGCCAAGCCGCAAGGGAATGGTGGTTCTGGGAATGGAACAAACAAGTGCAGCGAGCCGAGGCTGTTAACGGAGCAGAGGTACGATTTTAGTTTTCATGACGAGAAGTGTGTGTGTGTGTGTGTGTGTGTGTGTGTGTGTGTGTGTGTGTGTGTGTGTGTGTATGTCTGTGCATGTGTCTGTGTGCGTGTATGTATGTGTATATGTGTATATGTGTATATATATATATATATATATATATATATATATATATATATATATATACCTACGAAAATCTGGTGCTCGGTGTAAAAAGTGCATGGATACATACATGCGATCCAACAAACCAAAAATCCAGCACTGGAACAATAAATCAACCCAAATGGGTAAAATAAAAAGATCAGAACACACAATTGAGCTCCATGTAGTCTTTAATGGCTAAACAGTCTGCCACTTCCAACACAAACCTAGGTTTCACCTGCTGGCATCATCAGTGTGTACTTTCAGAAGGGAAGAGCCCCATTTTATACAATTCTTATATAGGGCTTCTTAAAGTAACTTCATACCAAAGAAAACAAATTTTATAAACCCTCAATATGTATACTAAATACACATTAATCATGTAAAACGTGTATGTCACAGTCCACCCACAATTATTATCTAACCTCAAATATCATAACTCATAATTCTAAACTAAAATCCATCACCAGTGATCTTTTAATCCTGGTTTGAATAGTGCACCCAAATACACTATCCACATTCTTTCTTTTTGTGTTAAAATCTTATGTTTCTGTGCTATAGTTAGTCCATTCCCTACTACCTTGTCAATACCCAGGAATACAAAGTGGGCCCCGGCATGTATCAATGTATGTTTGCATAGAGCACTACGTGACCTCTTATAATTAATGTCACTGATATGCAATGTAATTCGCTGCTTCAAACTTAAAGAAGTCTGTCCCACATAAAAAGAGCCACCTTGGCACACTGACATGTATACCACCCACTCACTAGTACATGTGATTAAATGCCTTATATCATAAACCTTTGCTGTATTAATTGAAGTAAATGACTTGGTTTTGTAAACCACCTTACAATAGATGCAGTGTCCACAAAAAGTACTACCAACTATCCTATTATCCATTTTAAAGGGTATAGGTTTATTGCTTTTCTTAAAATCAGCCAATTGTCAACCAATGGTTTTACCTCGCCTGTATCCAAACTGACACTATCTAATAACGGACCCAAAAACTTGTCAGTTTTCAAAATATGCCAATATTGCTCAATTGTATCTCTAATTTTAAAGGTGTTGCTGCCATACTTAGTGATGAACCTGATAACCTGCTTATTATCTTTTTGTGGTGACTCACTAGTCCCTAACAACTGCGATCTTGATATTGAATTAGTCACATGCATGGCTGTATCAACATCTCTGGCTTTATATCATTGGGCCAAGAACCTAGACCTCAACTGTTGGGCCTGTACCTGGAAATCATCTTGTCTACTGCATATACGTTTAAGTTTGTGGTAATATGGCTAGGATGGATACTATCAGCTCCCAACAAAGAATTTTTTGTAAAAGGCTTCCGGTATAAATCCGTAATCACTGTGCCCTCCTTAGCCTTCGTAACCACAACATCCAAGAATTCCACATTGTGGCTATCGATTTTCCCACTGAACTGGATACCATATCTATTACCATTGAGAAAAGCCACAAACTGATGCCATCTATCCAATGTACCTTGCCATACTACCCAACAATCATCCAGGTACCTATGCCACATCAATAATTCTGCCTTAAACTCATGATGTTGATAAATGACTTGTACCACCACAAACCCCTTAAACAAATCTGCATATATGGGTGCAAATGTTGCACCCATTGCTGTGCCCCTAATCTCAGGTACCATTCTGTCCATTATCTGAAAGAATTATGTTCCAGCACTATCCCCAACAAAGTTAATAAAGATTCTTGTTCACTAGGTTGATAATAATTTGAAACCTCAAACCAGTGTTTTACTGATGCTATTCCTCCCCAATGTTTGATACTCATATAAAGTGCCTGGACATCCAATGTGCCCATATAGGCATGAGACGGAATTTGCAATTCATCCATTAGCAGTAAGAATTGGTTGGTATCCATAATCCTGGCTGACACATGTATTAATAAAGGTTTCAATTTAGACTCTAGGAACGCTGACAAAGGTTCTATCAAGGACCCTCGTCCTGCTACTACGGGACGTCCTGGTGGTGAAATAACTGATTTGTGTATCTTGGGTACTAGGTAAAAATTACCATCAACTGTTGTTCAAGGTCCATGTTGATAATCTCAGTCTCTCTGGCTTTCTTTAAAAACCTGTCTATTTCTTGTTTAAATCCTGTGGTAGGATCTATGGGAAGATGACAATAAGAAATTACATCCATAAGATGTCTGGCAGATAGGTTCAGTGCTAACTTTACCCCCCTATCACCCCCTAAAGGGCCCATATCTATACAGGAAGAATGCAGAGTCCCTGTAATCACAACTATGCAGGTAAAAGCTGCACTCTCTAAAGCCAAAAACACAGCATTCATGGGACCGGACAACATCCCAGGCTGCGTTTTATACAAACTGGCTCCCCACTTAAGCACCATGTTCAATAATAGCCTCACATCAGGCTTTGTCCCCACTGAGTGGCACACAGCAACAGTTATCCCACTCCACAAAGGGGGAGCCACCACTGATCCCGGGAACTATCGACCTATTAGCCTGACGAGCCTGGTCTGCAAGGCCATGGAACGTATCATCATGGAACTCATAAACAAAGTCATTGGTAACCTCCAAACACTGGATCCCACCCAGTTCGGGTTTGTGAAAGGCAGATCATGCCTCCTGAACCTGATCGACTTCTTTGAGGCTGTCACCAAAGCCGTGGATGAGGGTAGGGTGGTTCACACAGCCTATCTTGACCTCGCCAAGGCTTTCAACACCATCCCCCATTCTGGAATTATAGCTAAACACACTAAACTAGGTATAAATCCCTACGTCACAAGATGGGTTGCCAACTGGCTCACTGACAGAACCCACACTGTAAAAGCTGCAGACTCCAAATCTGACCTTAAAGCAGTGACAAGTGGAGTACCACGGGGTTCCGTCCTGGGACCTCTCCTGTTTGATATCTACTTCTCTGAAGTACAGGCTAACACAGAAGGCATCTGGCTAATGAAGTTTGCAGATGACTGCAAACTAGGAGCCACAGTCAAGTCTCCAAATGATGTGGACATCCTACAGAAGGGCCTCAGTGAGACAGATGCCTGGTGTCAGAGCCATGGCCTCAAGCTCAATGCCGAAAAGTGCAGCGTCATCCCCTTTGGTAAAAACTCTGTACCCATGAACTACCACATAGGCAGCAATCTACTTAACACCAAATGCGTGATAACAGGCCTTGGGACCCAGGTGGACAGTAGTCTCTCCTTTGATAGTCACATCACCACAGTAGTCAGGAAGTCCTTCTACATGACACAGCTCATCATAAAAGGGTTCTCATTCAGGAAAAAAGAGGTCATTGTTCCCCTCTACTCATCACTCATTAGACCCATTATAGAGTACAATTCCCCTTTTGGAATGTACCTCACAAGACATCTGCAGCAGCTGGAAAGGCCACAGAAGTACCTCACAAAGAGGATTACTGGCCTCAAACAAATGCCCTACACTGACCGCCTCAAAAAACTCCAGCTTTACTCCATAGCATATCACCTACTCCAAGGTGATCTCTGCCTAATATATAAAGCCATGTCAAACCCAGAGCTGTTGGACATGCTACACCTAAAGAAATCCCAATCCCTCCGAGCTACACGCTCTAGGGACCAAAACCTTGTCACTACAATAAACAGAACACGCTGGAGGGATAGATTCCTGTCCCAGAGACTTCCTATACTCTGGAAAAAGCTACCCATCTATGTCAAGCAAAGTTCTTCATTAGCACTCTTCAAGAAAAATCTTGATGAGTGGATGGGAAATAGGAAATATGCCTCCAGGGATCACTTCTGTGTCTCTGCTGGACAGTGGCATAGGAAAATAACTTTCTTGGGTGGCGTAAGCTATGGAACCTTGCTGGCTAGGTTTACATAGGCCCTTGTGCCGATAGCCTTGTACCAACCTATGAACTTCTTGTTCATACTCCTCCTTGCCTCAGACTACTATGGCTCCACCCTTATCAGCTTTCATGATGACCAATCTATCATTTTTCTGCAAATTTTCTAATGCTTGTTTTACAACCAATGTCATATTTTGCTTGAAATTCTTAAAAATGTTACTCTGATTCAATTGTAGATCCTGTAACACCCATTCTTCAAACATTTTTACCGTCCCATGATATGGTGGTTGAAAATCTGATTTCCTAAATTTAAACCTGTCGGGTGGGTCTGTAGTCTGGGGTCTGTGAGAAAAATATTTCAGATTTAACTTGTGACAAGACAGAGATTAAGGGCACAGCAATGGGTGCAACATTTGCACCCATATATGCAGATTGGTTTATGGGCTTTGTAGAGGTACAAGTCATTTATCAACATCATGAGTTTAAGGCAGAATTATTGATGTGGCATAGGTACCTGGATGATTGTTGGGTAGTATGGCAAGGTACATTGGATAGATGGTATCAGTTTGTGGCTTTTCTCAATGGTAATAGATATGGTATCCAGTTCAGTGGGAAAATAGCCACAATGCGGAATTCTTGGATGTTATGGTTACGAAGGCTAAGGAGGGTACAGTGATTACGGATTTATACCGGAAGCCTTTTACAAAAAATTCTTTGTTGGGAGCTGATAGTATCCATCCTAGCCATATTACCACAAACTTAAACGTATATGCAGTAGACAAGATGATTTCCAGGTACAGGCCCAACAGTTGAGGTCCAGGTTCTTGGCCCAATGATATAAAGCCAGAGATGTTGATACAGCCATGCATGTGACTAATTCAATATCAAGATCGCAGTTGTTAGGGACTAGTGAGTCACCACAAAAAGATAATAAGCAGGTTATCAGGTTCATCACTAAGTATGACAGCAACACCTTTAAAATTAGAGATACAATTGAGCAATATTGGCATATTTTGAAAACTGACAGGTTTTTGGGTCCGTTATTAGATAGTTAAGTGCCAGTTTGGATACAGCTGAGGTAAAACCATTGGTGAACATCTGGCTGATTTTAAGAAAAGCAATAAACTTATACCCTTTAAAATGGATAATAGGATAGTTGGTAGTACTTTTTGTGGACACTGTATCTATTGTAAGGTGGTTTCCAAAACCAAGTCATTTACTTCAATTAACACAGCAAAGGTTTACGATATGAGACATTTAATCACATGTACTAGTGAGTGGGTGGTATACATGTCAGTGTGCCAAGGTGGCTCTTTTTATGTGGGACAGACTTCTTTAACTTTGAAGCAGTGAATTGCATTGCACATCAGTGACATTATTTGTAAGAGGTCACGTAGTGCTCTATGCAAACATACATTGATACATGCCGAGGCCCACTTTGTATTCCTGGGTATTGAGAAGGTAGTAGGGAATGGACTAACTATAGCACAGAAACATAAGATTTTAACACAAAAAGAAAGACTGTGGATAGTGTATTTGGGTGCACTATTCAAACCAGGATTAAATGATCATTGATGATGGATTTTAGTTTAGAATTATGAGTTATGATATTTGAGGTTAGATAATAATTGTGGGAGGACTGTGACATACACGTTTTACATGATTAATGTGTATTTAGTATACTTATTGAGGGTTTATAAAATGTGTTTTCTTTGGTATGATGTTACTTTAAGAGGCCCTATATGAGAATTCCTTTCCGGAAGTACACACAGATGACGCCAGCAGGCGAAACCAAGGTTTGTGATGGAAGTGTCAGACTGTTCTGCTATTAAAGAATACATGGAGCTCAGTTGTGTGTTCTGATCTTTTTATTTTACCCATTTGGGTTGATTTATTGTTCCTGTGCTGGATGTTTGGTTTGTTGGATGTATAATCAGTCGGCTACAATAATTATTGTAATTACTAAACTTTTTACAAAATAAGGGTTCTAAAGTTTTCTTAGATACTTTCTTCTTCTGGCTGACAATGATAGGGCCACTTTCCCAATCAGACTCGAGCCCATTCATTCTGTAGAGATGGGGACTCATTCTTTTGCAGATCCTTTAAGGTGAACGCCATCCAGATGGGCTATCACTCAAAACTGGGAAGTTTGCTGTTCTTGCTAGCATCCCAGCAATGAGAGATATTTTATGAATGTGCCAAACTTCTCCCTCTGGTTAGAGATGTGGATGCATACAAAACTGTAGGGACTGCTTTTGCAATACATGTCATGTTTTCACATAAGGGGACATCAAGAGTCACAGTTTGTTCATTTGGTGTATTTTTGGTTTAAAGAAGGTTACTTTAGGACTTAAGTTTTTATTTTACTTATTTTTGTTTTTTAATTTTGCTAGTAGAATCAAATTGCATTTGCTATTGTTCTCTATTTTGATTTGCTAATAAACGTCTGTTTTTCTTATTTATGTATTTCCTATTCGTTGACTATAGAAGTCCATCCATCTGGGGGCAAAGGTAAATTTTCAGCAGAGGTGCAGTAAGAAAAAATTCCAGTAAATATGATGAGTACAATAAATAATAAAATTAGGTAAATACATAATGTAGATGTGTCACAGTCATAGCATATGAGGTTCAGAGCATTGGAAGCTTGACAGAAGGTTTTGTAATAAACAAAGTTATTAAAGGCTTTAGTGATTTGATTGTTTCTCTTTCCAGTTATTGATAAATAAGAGTAAACTAAGTAGATAAGAGTAAAGAGTAAAACAGACTAAAAATAATACTAATTCTGGATAAAAAAGTGGATACAATAAGGTTAGAAAGTGATGGTGAATATTCAAAGAGAAAGGTATAGTAAAATTAAAGGAAAAAGTCAGTAAGATATGCCAGGGGTGAGGACAGTTAAGGAAGCCTAAAGAGAATAGATGGAGGTGGTAGGTTAATTATCCAGGAGTAGTCCAGGTACACAGCCAGGATGCCAAAAGATGTTCTCTTAAATTTGTTTTGAAAGCCTGCAGATTTTGCAGATGTCAGAGAGCCTGTGGTAAGACATTCCATAGTTTAGATAAAGACTTTTAGCAAAGTGAGACTCCTGCTGTGTTTTGACCTTTTGTTACAGTCAGGAGTAGTGTATCTGTAATACGAAGAGCTTTAGTTGGGTTGTAATGTTGGAGTATGCCTTTTACTGCAGGAAACTTATCAGGGTAGTATATTAGGCTATGGCCTATTCTGAGCAAAGTGAAGCTGATATGGTAGTTCAGTCTAGTTTACTGAGAGCAGAATAGTGATGAATTCTGATCTGGCTGCTGGTAGCAAAGCAAGCAATTTTATTACAGCATTGTTCCAACTCAGAGTGTATGGATGTTTGAAGTTTAGTAAAGACTGCATTTTTCTATTTTACTTTGTTTTGCTCTATAATGAGTTTAATTTAATTTGTAGAATGTTGACTTAGGTGTGTTCTGTTGTTTTTGGGAAAATTGTTTCAATGGATTTAATCTGTATGACGTATAAAGTTACATTTATGTATGTATGTATGTATGTATGTATGCATTTATTTATTTATTTTAATTTAATGAATAGGAAATGCATTTAAGTTTATTTTTTTGTTTTATTTTACTTTACTTCTTTACCACATTAAATGTTGAACCAAGTGTCAAGCAATAAGCAGGAGATGTGTCTGTTTTATGTGCACTGTGTACATTTTACTTAGTTTTTACAGAGAAATGTAAATGTAGCAGGTTTAGTGGGATACTAGCTAATGTGCCTTTGGTGTAGATAAGCTGATGATGTGCAAAAAGTGTATATATATTTTGATAATATGCTAAGGGTTTAGCTAACAAAGATGGCATCTACACAGTATACCAGATGTACATTTCTGTTGATTATTTTATCTGGGATCTGTTTTTTTCTGAGATATAGACATAGATATAAATGTAGCTGTAATGCCTACTGGAAAAATGTTCACAAATTTAAAATGCGCTCCAAGTCTAACAAGTGTGCTGTATTATACAAGGAATATAATTTAATAAAGTCAGGAAGGTGTATCAAAGAACTCATGTATGTTTCTTGTTTTGTGTGCAAGGGGCCTATGATTGAAACCAGCCCAGAGGTAATCTTTATCCACCACTGGCCAGATGTATTTTATTTGGATGTGGTGTGGGTTTCACTGCTGTTTCAATGAATACAGGTTTCAAGGGCAGAGAAGTTTTAATGCTAAGTCTATTTTCATTGCGAGCCAGTATTGCTTTGTTGTTTAGCAGATGTCTGTTAGTGTTTTTGCATTGTGCTATAAAATGTAAAAATAAAATCCAAACAATCACTGTAGAAGTAAAGCAGTATGCACATTAGTGTTTATGGTAAATAGGGTGAACCAGCTAGATAATGGGACATTGAAGTGGCTGCAGGGGGACTCTGTTGCCATATTTTGGTTGTCTGTTCTTCAGTTTGCATAAGAAATTTGGTATCCAATAATTCCACTGGAGTGAGTGGGGTTATGTGATTGTGTATGCAAATTTTATGTTAATCAGCGTGCAGATTTGTACCTATTTTTCATGGGCCTTGTCCAGATTTTTGATGTTTCCAGATTGAGAGGTATGAACCTGATAGAAGTTCTACAAGGTGTCTGAGGATTGCAGATATTTGCATAAATGCCCTTCTGCTGTTCCTTAACTCATTAAATCTGAGTGACACCTCCAGGTGCATCTGCAGTTAACTCCTACTCATGCCTTTAGGTGTCAAATATTGATCGTCCATATTTGCATAAATAATTCCAAAATCATGCAATATACAAGGTTTTAAAATTTTTCCTAAACCTTACACAATGGCAAATTCAGCTTCATTAATATTTGACCTCTGTCTAGTACAAGTAAAGATATATTAACTGTTGTATTTACGATATTAATTTATATATATATATAATTTTCACATCTTTCTAAATATCTCAGCAACCATGTAACACAGACAGAACTCCTTAGCCTCATATGGAAGCAGTCAGCTGCATGAATAAAATGCTGCTGACAGTGTGTAACTTGATTGGTTGCTGAGCTATTGTAAGTTGTTTTCAAAATATTACAAATGTAATAGTTATTGTGTTTACTGTGACTTATGAAACTCAGTTTAAGACCTAGAACCTAAAGAATACTACCACTATAACAGTAGTTTGTGCTGAAGAGTTTGCCATTTATACTTTTCATAACCCCTATGGTTCCAGAGATATGAACATTTGTTTGAAATGTGAGGTCATAATTTGATTCTGTCAAAAAGCTTAGGCTCTGCCCATTGGAATTTACAGTGCAAACTTCTTGAGCTCCATTGGAGTGAATGCGTTAAGTGGTTTCAATCTCCTCTGATAAACCTTCTAAGTTGTTGCAATCTGTGCTAAGCTCCTTCCTTCAGATAAGTACAGTCAAGGCATAATGAGGTTGGGTAAGAAAGTATATACTGCTGCCACCTGTCCTTTCAGGCTATTAATTACCAGACTCACAGGACCAGGAATGTTTTGGCTCTTCTTTCTCAGGTAATTAAGGTGATGTCTGATCTTCCTGTTTCTGATGGGTGGGCTTCTGCTATTTTTCTGCTTTGGTCCACTTCTCAGGTTGTCTATCACTTGATAAAATGCAGTTATGATAGAACTGATATCACTTTCAGGATTGCTGCCTTTGATCTTGTTATGAAGCATTATTCTTGGCTATGTGCTTTTCCTGATGATATTAAAGCCAAGCGTTTGGATACCCATCTGAATAACAAAAATCTCTTTAGGACAGTTGCAGCTGACCTGTTTATGTCCCTCCAGGATAAGGGTAAGGCCTTGTAGGAACTAGAGCATATTTTTTTCCCTTTATCTCCAAATTCAAGAGGAATTACCCTTTTAAGGTCATTTTGCCTTTCTTCATAGGCAGACTCACCCTCTTCTTAAAGAAAGGAGCAGTATTATGCTGGATCTACTCTGACAATTTCTTCTCAGAAGCCTTGATTTCAGTACAAACCTGTCTCTCTCTGATGTTTGGCCTTTCCTTTTACCCTTGGCTAGGTCCTGTCTGCCTGCCTCTGTCTCTTCTAAAATGGTATAGGATCACCTCAGGCTATTGGGTGCTGTTATTCATCAGGGGTATTGCATGGTTTGGACATCTCTTTCCCCCTTTTCAGGTAATCCTCAACCTCCTTTAGAACAAGTTTCCTCATTTTCCAAAGGTTCTGCATTTCCTTTTGAATCAGGACGCCATTCAGCTCATTCCACCCACCCAGGAGGAAAATGGGTTTTATTCCAGAATGCTTTTGGTTCCTCGGAAGGAGGGTACATGGAGACCAATTCTCAATCTTTCTCTGCTCAACACATTTCTCAAGGTTTCTTTTTTGTGGATGTTGTCTATCCAGACCTTTTTTTTCTGTAGACCTTAAACATGCATAACTTCACATCCCCTTTCACTGTCTATTCAGGAAATTTGTACATTTCTCTGTTTTTCCTTGCATTTTCAGTTCTCTGCTTTGCCCTTTGGCCTTTTCTACTGCCCCAAGGGTGTTCACCAAATGCCTCACTGCTGTCATTGCTTTTAGCAGGCTTCACAGGATTCAGATTTTTTCCCTGTTTAGACAATATGCTCATTCAAGCTTCTTCTCCAACAGTCTGTTGCAGGATCTTCATTTTACCATTTGTCTTTTACACTGTATGGGGTTCACCATAACACTCAAAAAATCAGTCCTGATGCCTTCCTAGGATCATACTTTCCTTGGGTGCAGGCTTAGGACCATTCCCATGCTGGCATCTCTCCCTCTCTGCCCTCAAGTTTCCATCTCTCACAACCTTTTTCCAGTCTCTTCATTCTCTGTCCTATTTCACAGCCAGGGAATTTCTCAGGGTTCTGAGATATACAGCCTCCACTATTCCCATGCTCTGTATAAGGAAATTTTAAATGTTACCTCAAATCAGTGTGGCTTCAAGATTGCCTTCCCCTGGAGTTTCCTGTTCCTTTTCTTCCTTGTCTCAAGCTTGAGTTTAGTGGTGGATTTATCAACTCTCCCTCAATCCAGGGCTTCCCTTCCAGGACCCAGTTCCTTCTCAGGGTCTGTTCATGGATGTCTTGGACTTACGGTGGGGAGCTTTTGTGGTCCCCTAAAGGTCCATGGTCTCTAACCTCCTCTTCAGAGGTCAGGCCATATCAACATAAAAGAGATGAGCGCGCTACAAGCCTTTCATTCTCTTTTCCATCCTGGCTCCCTTAGTCTTCACAGACAATATCACTCTGATAAGATACATCAACAAGCAATGGAGTTTGAGGTCTGATCTTCTTTGCAGACTAGCTCTTCATGTCTGGGATCTAGCTATTAAGTATATCAAGTGACTCTTCAGGTGATTTGTATTCCTAAGAGCATAGTCTAGTGACAGATACATTGAGCAGGTTCAGAACAGAGACTTACAAATTGATGCTTCACAGAGACACATTCCTGGACATAGTCCATCAGTGGGGTATTCCTCAGGTAGATCTTTTCATGTCTTCTGAACGGACAACTTCCTCTGTTCCATTCCAGTATTTTCCAGTGTATCAAGAAATGAGGAGTTGGAATCCTGGGGCATGGTGGGGGATCTGTAGCAAGCTACAATTTGGATTGCGGTCTTTCCCAGAGTTAGTTTCACTTAGATAATCTCGGATGCATTATGCTGAGCAGCTAGCCTGGAGGTGTGGATATCCTTAATGAATATGGACACACCTCCGTCTTTAGTGTTTCGGTCCAGGTAAGGTGGCCGAAAGGTGTGGTATGACTTATAGCCTGGTAATGCAGGGGTGCTCTCTGGAGCCTTGAATCAGGTCTCTGTCACTGCATAGATGTCAAATTTCTCCATTTTAAGGAGTGCCTCAAGTGAGTGCATTTTGAGGTTTAAACTTCTAGCATTAAGTAGCATTACTCTCAGATTTTGCTTGCTTGTACCTGTTACAGTGGTGAATTTGTCATTTGAACCTTGCCTAAAAAAGGCACTATAGGGGTGGCAAGAGCCTTAGCCAGTATCCAGAATCCCAAGGGCGAGAGGTGCAGGCCATCTCTAGCAAACCTTTGTGGTTTGTCGATCATGTCATCCCAGGCAGACAGATACTGGATCCCCTTAGAATGACACCAGAAGCTTAGCCAATTGTTGAAGTCAATCATTTTGTTCTTGTACTGTGGTATCATTCTGGGGGATGGCTCCTCCATGTCTCTTTTCATGTAGTCCAGGGAGGTATGTCTCAGGTCATTCACACCAACATGGACAATGACAAAGTCATATTTGTACTTCTTGCGGAGTGACCTGAGTGCGTGCATTATGTGGCAGATCCCGGCACCTGACAGGCAGCTGACACTAACTTTCGCCTTGTTTAGCCTGGTGAGTGGAACATGAGTGTGCCGAACTATAGAGTCACCTATGAATAGAGTGTTGGGTACGTTGCTATGCCTTATGGGCTGTGGTTGAGTGGCACACTGAGTTTGTGGACTATGTGTCATTTGGGTTGTGTTGGGGGTGGAGGTTGCTTGCATTTCTGCTTTGGAGGTCCCTGCTGCTTGGGTAGATTTTTAATGAATGCAGGTGTGTGTTTAGGTGGTGTAAGTTTTGAGGGACTATGTGATGAGTGTGGTGTGGTGCAAGTGTCTACCTTCTCCTCTTGACTGTCTTGTCCAGTCTTGGGTGAAGAGAGCTTTGCTTCTAGTTTGGCTAAATAAGTGCATCTCTCTCAGGTTGTAGTATTGGGTGATAGGAGGAGAGGGTTGTCTGTGTACATGAGGCAATTGCTGCATTGCCCCAAGGTGCCCAGATTCTTCAGGTAGACAGGAGAAAACACCGGAAGCTGACCCTTAGACATGCCTGGATAGGTGCTTATTTATTAAGTACTAAAAACTGTTTTCCTCTAGAAAAGTGAGGAAGGTTGAGTGCTGTAGTAATTTGTAGCATATTTAGTGCTTACAATGAGTTCTGAAGTGCTGTGCTCACAGAAACAGATTTGAGTGCTGAAACTAGAAACTGGCTAGTTCTAAGAAACAAAATTAAGCTAGAAGGCTTCCCTCCAACACAGAAAGGCTTGGGGGCTCAGAAGCTTACAAACAGTCCTGGATACAGCAAATCTGTATCTGGACTAGACACTTACAGGAAAGGCAGGAAACAACCTTAGAATTTTTTTTTTTTTTTTTTTTGTGGAAAGGGGAAAGGAGGAGCAGAAACTAACTGGGTTGGGCTTCTCAAATGTTCTCCCTGGATTAGGTAGAATGAGGTAATGACACTAAACTGATGTAGATAGCTCATGTAGATAGCTACCTAGCTTTTGACCAATGTGTAAAAGGTAAAAAGAAAATCCTTCTGTGTTGCTCATCTTATACGCAAAGGCAAGGCATCTAGGTCCAGACAGGTCCAGACAGGTCATCATACTACATACTTGGCTCTTATCAGGCCTATCATAGAGTATAATGCCCCCTTTGCTTTCCACCTGACCAGACACATGCACCAACTGGGACAGCCACAAATGCTCCTTACAGAAATGATGCTGGGAGTAAACACACTGTCCTATGCTGATCGCCTTAAAGACCTGTGTTTAGTCAGTATCATACAGACTTCTGAGAGGTGATCTTTGCCTGGCACACAAGGCATCCCTGGAGCCTGTTTGATAAATCTTTTGCACATCAGCTAAACAAATGGCATCACAACTACTAGATTAAAAGACCTTCACTTTGCTTGCAACATAAACAGGACATGTTGGAGAGAGAGAGAGATGTTTCTCAGAGAATACCCATTCTCTGGAACAGGCTCCCTATTCATATTTAGCAGAGTTCCTCCCTATCGCTATTTAAAAGAAATTTGGACTAATGAATTGGTAATCAAAAAATCACCCCTGGTCTGACTCCTATGTCTCTGATGGACAAAGGCAGTCAGTAAATCATCCCCTATAAATCAAATTTGTGGGTCACATTTGGGGGTCGTGCATGGTTAGGCTTTCAACAGACCTAGTGGTCATTAGCCTAGTATACACATATGTACCTGTGAACAAAAAATACTAGATTCCAGAGAAGAAGCTAGTTTGAAGTTCCATGAAACAATCTTATCAAATTTGATCACATGGACTTGTGACTATATGATATAAACCCATAAATATGTGTTTTTGTGTATGTGTGTGTGTGTGTGTGTGTGTATATATATATATATATATATATATATATATATATATATATATATATATATATATATATATACACACACACATACATACATACATACACACACACACACACACACACACACACACACACACACACACACACACACACACACAGAGGGATTGAGGCTCACACTCATATGTGTATTTGTATGTATGCAAAGTAACATTATTAACATTCCTCTAAAAGTTAATTTACATGCTAGTAAATACAGGCAAATGATGCTTAATAGCTGGAAAATAGTAATCCTTTTGAAAATAAAAAGGCACAACATACACCTGTTACTGTCATGCACACTGGCTTTCATCATGTATTTTACTAAATATATTTTCTTTTCAATGTGTCTTATGTATCAGTGTGTCTTATATTCCAGGGCACAATAATTTATGCAACCATACCATTCTGCCTTTTTACCAAGTTAGCACAAGTCTTGTTGCCTCTGAACTTACTGTCAACCACTCATTCCCTCCACCAATTTATTTTTACATTAAACTAAACTTTCAATTAATATAGTTTCATTAGTAAAGTAGAATTAAAATAATGATTGTTCCATAAAGTAGGATTAGAGTAACTTAAAATGATAATAAAATTACTGCAACAGTGCACTGGAATTTGCTTCTGTGAGCTCCTAATTCTGAGAAAATGTCTTACCTGTATCAAAGGTGTGCATGCTTTTAGTGGAGTAAAGCTACAGTGAGTATGGGGACCTTGCCCTCCACCAGCCTCACCGGGGCTTTAGTTTTTCTTTTTTCAGACAATTACAACGAAAAAATGTTCACACAAGTAAAAAGTCAAAAGCAGAATGTAAGCAACAGAACGCCAGTAGCAGGTTAACGTATTTTAATAACAACGTTTTCGCTACTGTTGAACAGTAGCTTCCTCAGACAATAGAAGTAAGGCGCCAAAGCACTTTATAACAGGTAAGACATACCCAAATGACATCATATCCTGTACAGGTGGAACTCGTGCTCATCTATTTATTTAAACAAACACCAGGAGTCTAAAGTAAAAGTATACCTGGCGTTACCATACTTAAAAAGCTAAAATATATCTAATGCATGAGCCAGTGCACACACCCGACCCAGCAAATCCCTATATACACTAGGTATAAACAATTTTTAATGTTTTTTGTATAAAATTCTAAAATAAAAACATAAAAAATGTATGTATAAAAATACCCAAAGTGTACCCAATAAAACATCAGTGCCATCGCTAGCAAGCAACAGCATAATTATCAATTCAACCCAAGTCTCCAAAGGAATTTTTGCATGTAATACAGTTACAGTCTTATGTAAATTTTTACAAAAGCTCATATTATAAATTCAAGTTTAATAATGCATCACAATAAGACCCTAAAGTCCAATATTATCAAGCAGTTTATTATGACCTTTAAAGTCAAGATCTAAGATAACTTTTATATTTTAATATAACAGATATGTTGCATGCTTGCAAACTTGAATTTATAATATGAGCTTTTGTAAAAATTTACATAAGACTGTAACTGTATTACATGCAAAAATTCCTTTGGAGACTTGGGTTGAATTGATAATTATGCTGTTGCTTGCTAGCGATGGCATTGATGTTTTATTGGGTACACTTTGGGTATTTTTATACATACATTTTTTATGTTTTTATTTTAGAATTCTATACAAAAAACATTAAAAATTGTTTATACCTAGTGTATATAGGGATTTGCTGGGTCGGGTGTGTGCACTGGCTCATGCATTAGATATATTTTAGCTTTTTAAGTATGGTAACGCCAGGTATACTTTTACTTTAGACTCCTGGTGTTTGTTTAAATAAATAGATGAGCACGAGTTCCACCTGTACAGGATATGATGTCATTTGGGTATGTCTTACCTGTTATAAAGTGCTTTGGCGCCTTACTTCTATTGTCTGAGGAAGCTACTGTTCAACAGTAGCGAAAACGTTGTTATTAAAATACGTTAACCTGCTACTGGCGTTCTGTTGCTTACATTCTGCTTTTGACTTTTTACTTTTTTCAGACAATAGTTTTACTTAAAATCTGATTTTGTTTTGGTGCATCTTGCTGAATTGTAACATATCCAATAATTTTACCAGAATATTCCACAGTGCAAACTATGCACTTTTTGCACCATATCAATTTAAAGTAGTAACACAAGTTAAAAAAAGCAAAACCTTTTGCATTGTAGGTGTCATGGTTTTTCTAAAAGCAAGGCAAATATACTTACATTCTGGAAATATGATTTGACTTAAACTTTTAATAAAATGATGCTTTGGTAAGAAATGGTTAGGCAAAGCAGAAACATATCAAATTCTCAGTATGAATACAATAAGATTTAAATGGTTTACTATCTCAATCTTGAACCCAACAACCTTGAAAATTATAATCCTGAGACCATATCATCAAAACATGAAAACACTGCAGACCACAATATCGAACTACTGGTGCTCCCCAACAGGACATATTTTAACATTCATTCCTGGGTCTGGACCCCTACAAAAGCTATGTTAGCAATTTTCTTGGTTCACATTGGTAGGGAGATTTGGTATTAGAAATGTTTAGGCATTGTATTCTGCAACATTTACATCTTTCGATATTATGAGCTCAAGATCATGATTTCCAAACCGTGGGAATGAAGATTGTGATAGTAAACCAATTTAAATATATGAGAGTATTTCTGCATCTCAGAATTTGTAATAAAGTCATGGTGTATTTCAAAATGCATAGGTATATTCTCTTATACCAAAAGGAGAATGTTTTGATCAAGTAGCTTTAAAGTTAACAGGGTTACCTCCTTAGACTTGCTGTAATAAGTGAAGGATGTAAGAAACACTACAAGGAATACTCCTTTGTCAGAAACAAGGATTAAAATGGCAAATGAGATGATGTACCTACAGCTGTGTAAGTAAACTTATCATAACAGTAGATGTCTGAAAGACTGCTGCTGCAGTAGCCCTAGCTATATGGGTTATATCCTGCAGCACACAGCAAGGTTCAAAAGCTTCAGGGTACCTTCCAGCCATCCAGACTGTCAGTCAGCTTGAGCTGAGCTGATTATGATGACAGTTTTGGGTGCCAAGCCCTTCAGCACTTTCATGCCAACAGAGAGAAGGAGACTGAGCCATGAAAGGTCAGTTCTAGAAACAATAACAGTATTCATACCGTAGCATAAGGACACAGCAAAAAAAAAGGGGGGGGTGGCTACTGCAGCAGTGATCATTCGAACATCTACTGCTAAGGTACGTCTACTTACAAAAGTGTACTATGCATAATATTAATCTCTGCTGTTGTAGCCATATATGTAGATTACCCTAGCTTACTACATTTGATAGGGGGAAAAGAAAGGGTCCAGGAGCCCCAGGAGAATGGTCCTAGCAAAGCCTGATCTAGACCTTGAGAAGGAATCAGGCTTGTAATTTGCTTGGAATAGTTTCGTTGAGTTCAGCATAACAAAAGGTAATAGCCTGAGACAACCATTTGGAAATGGTTTAACACAGGCTGCCCCTTTTTCTTACCTTCAAAAGAAATTAACAGTTCGTCTGAAGATTTAAAAGATTTACTTCTGTCAAGATAATACCTGAATTGTCTCTGGGCATCCAAGGTATGGAATATCCTCCCTCCCATGTTTTTACATTCAGAAAAGTAAATGGGGATATGGAAAGTTTTGCTTAAAGTAAGCTTGTATACTGCTTTATGCATAAAAGATGGATTAGTTCCCAAAGAAACACTGTCTGTGGAAAATTAGATAGGGTTGACGCACCATAGCATATTGTAACTCAGACACTTTTCTTGCAGAGGAATCAGTAAAACAGTTTCCATGTTAAGAACCTCAAAGTCAGCCAAGTTAGCTGGTTCAAGTGGAGCAAGTGTTAGCTTCTCTAATACAAAATTAAGATCCCAAGAAGGAGTCATCAGTTTCCTAGGATGTCTCTTATGCAAAATCTCTTCCAAAAATATTTTGACGTATATAATGCATTGAAAGAGAAGGATCCATGAGCAGACATGCTGAAATTGCAGATAGATGAACATTGATAGAGGATTAAGAAAAGCATAGGATAGTAACTCACACAAATGTTTTAAAACCAGAGAATAACTAGCCCTGAATGGGTGCTCATTATGATGTTAGTATCAACTAGAAACCCTTTGCTATTTGCTAATATATGATTGTATAGTAGCAGGCTTTCTTGTCTTCATTAGTACCTTCTGCATCTGCACTTCCTCAGTAAACAGGTGGCTAAAGGGAATTAAGACCTTATCTTCCATGCAGTCAGTTGAAGGTGAATGGGATTAGGGGTGTACCAAACACCCCTGATCTTGTGCGAGTAGATCCACTCTGTAAGAAAGCTTGCTGCAATTGCCCCTGGCCATTTCCAAAAGAAGGGACACAACCACTGTTGTCTGGGCCAAAAGGGAGTCATCACAATGATCTTGGGGGATTCATTCTGAATCTTCATAAGTACCCTGGACATCATGGAACAGGTGTGAAAGCATACAAGAACATTCCTGTCCAAGGAAAAGAAAATGCATGCATCTTTCAGGCCTTCTTGCGTGGAGTGCTGGAGCAGAATCTTGCCAACTGATTGTTCAGATAAGAAGCAAATAGTTCTACTTGAGGAACTCCCCACAGATTGATCAATTCTTGTAAGACCCCTTGATCTAGTTTACATTTGTGAAGGTCTTCCCTTGTCCTGCTCAGCTTGTCTGCCACATAATTTAGCTTTTATGGAATGCAAGATGTCTGTAGAGAGATTGTGCTGTGATGCTAACATGGCTAATCATCAAAGGGGTTACAACCTGGTTCTCCCTTGCTTCTTGATGTACCACATCACTGTGGTGTTGTCTGTAACAACTTGAAGAGGTCTTGGGGTGAAAGATAATGCAGAAAGTTGAGTGTTGTGGTCAGTGCAAGCATCTCTTTTACATTTATGTGCTTGTATCTGCCCTCGGTGCCCCCACACCTTTCACTTCTATCCTTCCTGAAACCGCACCCCAAGAAATGTTCAAGGCCTGTGTGTTGACTGACTATACCGGAACAGGGAGGAAGAAGGGGAGACCTGGATTTAGGACTATTTGATGTCACCAACAATTGATTTCTCTTCTGACAAATGCCAGCACTGGGATCTGAAAAGACAAAGGATGTTAATGGTGAGACCAGAGAGACTTCAGATATCACTGTGTCTTTCTCACTCGGAGTCTAGCCTGGGAATCATGAACATCATAGATGCCATGAGACCCAAGATTTTAAGGTATTCCCTCATAGTGACCAAAGTCTGAATGGAAAACCTTAGATATAGATTTAGATATATATATATTTTCCCATGGAAGAAAAGCTGTTTGAACTGAGGTGTCTAGCTAACACCCCAGGAAAACAATCTTGTGAAGAGTTGTCAAAAATACATGAATATGGTCCGGGAAATCCAGATTGTGTAAGAGATTTCTCACCCAAGTGAGAGATTCTTGACACCAACAGATTCTGCAAGTATAAGCAAGTCATCTAAATACAGAACAATGTGGATACCCTTCAGCCTGCAATGAGCAATAACTGGAGCTAGACACTTTGTGAACACTCGATGCATGGATAGTCCAAAGGTTAAAGCACAGAACTGATAATGTGATCCAGACACACAAAGTCTTAAGTAACACATGAAGTCTTGATATATAGGGATGTGATGAGCATATTTTAAATTTAGTGTTACCAGGAAACTTGTATGATGAAGAAGAGGTAACAGACTGGGAAATGACATAATTTTGAATTTGGGCACTATAACAAACAGGCTTCAGAAACAAACATCCAGAACCAGTCTCCAAATATTTTCCTTCTCTGGCATTAAAAACATACTTGAATATAAACTTTTCCCAACCCTGTAAGAAGGAACTGGTTGTATCACTCCTTGAAGTAGCATGTGTTGAAGTACAAGAGCAAACAGGAGTCTTGGCTAGTGGATGATGAATTTCCCCATGGAATGGAGGGCTTTCCTCTCACTGTCATCTGTAACTCTGAACGAAATTTAGAACCCATTTGCCTGAAACTATCTATTGGCAAAGGGAAAATGAATATTCAGACTTTCTTGAAGGGAAAAAAAGGACTGCCACGGTGGGAAGGGGAGATAAGGTCCCTTAAATAGCCATTCAAACTTGCTGGACTGTCCTTGATTTCTTTTTTTTTTTTTTGGGGGGGGGTCCTGTTCTCTTTTTGTAACCCTCTTGCAGTTTCCTATTAAATGTCTGTTTACCAGCATTTTGCTGACACTTTTTTATTTTGTTTCTTGCCACAATTGAATGAGGGAGAGGACTATAATATATTAGAGATTCCCTGTACCCACTTACTCTTTTCATCACACATTCTGATAACACCTACATCAGAGTGACCAAAAACTAAATCTCTAGCCAAAGGAGAATTTAAAATCTCATTTTTTGCATCATCTGGGAGGTTCTGAGAATGCAACTAGGCACACCTCCTTAAAACACTACCATTGGACATAGCCCTGGAAAAAGTATCAAGAGAGTCGTACATAGTTGTGACCTGTAAAATTGAAGAAATTAAACCATTTAAACACTATTTTCATTACTAGAAGGGGTTGAAGACAAAACATTCCTCATAGTTTCTTAATTAGCAGAATAAACTAACATACGAGTCTGAAATTTAAAATTCTGAAAATCAAAGTTGCAGAACCACACACTTGGCCCCCCCATAATTATCAATAATCTTCCCATCCTAGTCAGAAAGGGTAGGACTGAAAATAGCCAGATGTTTAACACAACAGTAAGATTAACTATAGATGCTGGGTCAGGTGGGGAAAGAATGTATAAAAACTAAAAATCTTGTGGAACTTTATACACTCTGCCTTTTTAGGGTTGGCAAGGAATCAGCAAAAATTGGAGAAAAAAAAAGTGACACAGGCTTCGTCCAGAGCTGATAGAACTGGGTGAATGGGTGAAGGTTATGGAAATTAATTCTTTAACAGCTCATAGCATCTTCTGAGGGACTAAGAAACCTCAGTGTTCTCCCAGTGAAACACCAGCATATCATGGGAATAGTGTCAAAGAAAAAGAACCCCCTGCCCAAAGGAGAATCTAAAACTGAGCTCGCATTCTCAGCATGAATCAGAAAAGTGAGGAGAAACCCCTTGTGCATCTGTCCCCTCATCTTCCTGTCCAGATTCAGAATCTTGAATATCTTCAGGAATAGAGGTACCCTTTCTTTTACCAGAAGCCACCTTCTAAGAAGGATCAATAACCAAAATTAAACCCTGAGGCAGACCCAGTAAACTACTCTTGTCTAATGGAATTTGAGGAGTAGATACATGTTTAGTTTTCTGTTTCTCTTTGACAGGAAGATAGCCAACAGTTTTATTAATGGAAGCAGCTGCTTCCCCAGGGATGGGTACAACATTCTGACTAAGCAGGGAAGCCTTCACACTTCCTTTTCCCAGGACTGACAAGAGTGGCTCTCCCTTGCCACTGAGTGGACCCCAACAGCTGCAGAGGTCATGGCTAACCCCTGGTCCATATTAGCTCTACATGCTGTACTAGACTGATCTGGGGTAAAGTATAAGTTAGTCTGAAGAAAACACTTTGGCAACAGCAGAGTCACCCACCAGAGTTTGAAGGAAATGGCTAGCCTGTCATGGTGGAGAAGGCTGTTTGCTTAACTTTTTATATTCACCACTGGAAGAATTAGCCATGGGACTGGCAGTTTGTTTCATGGTCAGACCAAGTATGGTGCCTCTCTCCCAGGGAAAACTAACAGTAAAGCCCAGTAAAAATGTATAGTCTCAATCCTCTCCCACATGCACACATAAACACAGTAAAAAGTACTTTAAAACACTTTCTCAGCCCCAAAAAAACTAAAATAAACATACTTTCTCCACAGAAAAATATTTTTCAATTACTATAAATAACTTTTAAACTGGAAAAAAGTGTGTTCCTATTTAAAAGTACAGATACGTGTCATGACAGTCCATTAAAGCACACACTCTTAGCTTAAAAATAACTTTCCTAAAACAGGAGAGTCCAACAAAATAAATGTTTTTCTATAAAATGGAAGGTATTTCTTCAATGGCAACATATCTGCTGAGCAAAGGAACCACACAAGTTGACCATCAATCCTCAGAGGATTGTACTATTTGGCAGCAGGAAAGCTCTAAAGGGCTTGGTGCCCAAACTTGTCTTTTTTTAGTCAGCTCAGCACAAACTGACTGACGGTTTGGGTGTGTGGAAGGGACCCTAAAGCTTTGCACTCTGACAGGCTCTTATATCCTTGTCAGGATATAACCCATGTAGCTAAAGCTACTGCAGCAGTATTAAAAATGATGAACATCTCATATATAGTCCTCATCCTGAATATTAGTGCTGTGTACCCCTTTGCCAGACTACCATATCATAGCATTAGTTGCAGCCTGTTTCCACTTTTAGCAAGTGCAAGTCATCTTTTAGGGAATTCCTCTACACAGCACAGCAGTTTAAAGGATTTCCAAACATGGACTATCTGCTTCATAATTTGCATGGTGATGTGGAAGATCAAAACAGTAATTTCACAGCTTTTCTGTTTAAAGCTACAGAAGAAATTTAAGTAGTGAAATATCAAAAAGCCAATCACAGTATAACAAAAAATGTCCAGGTCATTACTTGCAAAAACAGAAAAGCAGAAATAAACAGTGAAACTGGAAAAATAAGTGAATCAAGAATTATTACAAAAATGAATTTATTTCTACCTAAACAAAATACAAAACATACGAAAAAGTCAGTTAACAGCAACTGTAGAATGGTACCATAAGTTTAAATAAAGTCTTAAGCCTATCCATAATGTTCTAGGTAGATAATATTTTCTCGTTTCTTCCATATTAACAATTATGCTTTAACTACAGAAAATGCTTTACCTCTGAAATTTAAATTGCTCTTATTTTGACACATCATCCTTACCCATAAATAATTTACCTTCACTGAATTAGTCTAATTTTATGTATGGTTTTGTCATCTCGATCTAACAGTACAACATTTGCACAATATGTTGCTTCTGCTTCTGTTTAAATGTCAAATCTACATTAAGAAGGGTTTTAAAATGAATTGTGTATGTCCTAAAATTTGAGTACTCTCTTATTCACAACTACATCAAGAAATGTTATCAAGCCAAATGGTTCTAGGGCAGCTTTCATTAAAAGTACCAGTATTATTAAAAATGATAAAAGCTCTGCTTATACTTTATTGCTTGCAACAGTTTTTGATGATTTCTCATGTTGGTAAAATACAGACCACCCTGTGAAGTACTTACTGATAACGACATTAGTCTGAAACACTTCCTGCTATATTTAGGACTACTTTAACTCCATTTATTATATATTCTTTTTACTGTGTAGAACTTTAAGATGCTTTGCTGAGTGCTCTACTAAATTTCTAAAATATTGGTTCACCTATCCTGAATTCAGAATGACTCACTGTCTTCCACTGAAACTAATTCACCTTCAAAGGCATCACCTTCATCATTTTGACATTAATAAGCAAATGTGATTATGTACTCTTTAAAAAATGGTGTACATTAAGGTTTGTCTTTGCTTTTATACCACTAGATGAAACACAGCTCTGTCAAACTGATCACATAGTCAGGAATGTTGACAGAGAACAATGCTCCATGTAGTTCACCTGCTGCCTAGTTACTCAACCATCCATCTTCAAATGCCAAGGTATAAAAAATTAGTTCAGATTGTCTGGAACTGACAATAACCAGATCTGATGAATAGCAAGAGATGTGTGGATATAATTGGTATAGTTCTGTGTTTCCTCATTTATTATTTATTCCAGTCAGATGAGAAAATTGCAAGGAATTCATTGTTGCATATGTTGGCATGGGAATACAGACATTGTGATCACATGTACCTATTTCAGCAGAACAAAAATAGCAATAAATTGAGTGCTAGGGTTCAGAAATGAAACATTTCTGAAAATAAAAATGTGTATGTGGATATATAAATATGTGTAGGTGTGTGTATGCATCTATATCTAACTATATATATATATATATATATATATATATATATATATAGAGAGAGAGAGAGAGAGAGAAATATAGATATCTATATCTATTTACATGGTAGATAGATGGTACTTTTTCCCACTGGAGCTTTAGAAGATTAATTTCACAGCACATATCCAAAGCCTCCTTAAGGGCCATCTTAAGTGGGGATGAGAAATGATGATGTTATGAGGCAACATAGCCTAGTCAAGATATTGACACACGCATACATACAAAAGGTTATCCCACTGTTAAATCAAGAAGAATACAGCTGTTGTAAAAGTAAGGAAAATAAACAATGTCTGCTGACTCAAAATCAGGCACATTGACATACCTACTGCTGAAAAAGTAATCAATTTAGCGTATCTGTAAAAGAAGGGATCACATGAGAATAGAGTATAGCCCTAGAAAATAAGGCTATGTGGTCATAACAGGTTGCAAGTCTGCACTGCAGTAGCTGAAAAGGAGGAAGAGCTTGGTGCAGTTGTAGGACTGGGTGTGGAGCATGTGTCTCTATAGTAAATACCTGTCTTGACCTGAAATTTGTAGCACTGTTTACAGACTAGAGGGAGTGGTTAAGAAGAGAGAGACTGTTACCAGAACAGACATTAAAGACAGTGGAATATATGATGCAAGGGAGGACTGGCGTGTTAGACAAATCTTGTAACTGTAGCTAACAGAAGTTCCTGTGTTAGAAGGAAGCCTTCCAGCTTATCAGTGGGAGTGGTAAGCATTAGGTAGCCTATCTACCACAACAGGAGTGGTTTCTGGCTCTGTAATTGTAGTTTATTGGCAGTGTTTCTATTCCTTTCAACTTTCTGATTAAAAAGCCTGTGTTTGCGGTTGCTTAAGCACCGCAGATCCTGTTTTGGCATCCTGCAGACTACAAGAACAACAGAAAGGAGAAAGAAAGGCTTTAAGTGCCTCCATTTTGATTTTTGTCTGATTATACTGTTTTCTGCACTTGATTTAAGTCATTTTTTCATGTAACTGCATTTATTTTAACTGTATTTGCTTTAATATTGCTACACACTCATGTGTGCTAGCTTGCACTGCATTGAAAGTATATTACCGGTGCCAGAAAGTTTGCTCTTCAATTTTTTCCCTTAAGATCTTGCTAGATCTCTTCTCTCTTGCACTTTAATTAGCTTATTTACCTAGCACTTCATCATGATTTCTGTAGCAATTATTGTAGCACACATAAGTGCTATCAGCACTAGATGTCATATAAGGAAACAGCTCCAGTACTTAGTAATGATAACTATCTCTCCTGGCATGTCTAAAGGTCAGTTCCCTATACTTTCTCCTATTTACCTGGTGAACTTGGGCATGTTGAGGCAGTGTAGCAACTGCCTCATGTACACAGACAACCCTCTCCTCTTACCTCCCAACACTCAGACTTGAGAGAGGTGCTTATATCTCCAAATTGGAAGCCATGCACTCTCCAGCCAAGACCGGAATAGCTGGTCAAGAAGAGAAGGTCAACACCTGCACCACACCACATGGAACACACAGCCCTCCAGAACACCCACCATCACAGCCATCACATAAAAACACAAACCACACACCCACCTTCGCTGAGGGTTTTGGTAGGAATCTACCCAAACAGCAAAGACCTCCAAGGCAGAAACTCACTCGACCACCACAACACAGCAAAAGACACAAAGCTCACTTACACAGTGTGCCCCTCAACCTAAGCCCCTAAGCAAAACAGCTTGCCCAATACAATAATCATAGGTGACTCAATAGTGAGGCACACTGATGTCCCACTCACTATGCTGAATAAGAAGAAGGTAACAGTTAGCTATCTATCAGGTGCCAGAATCCAACATATAACACACACACTCAGGTCACTCCACAACAAGTACCAAGTATGACTCTGTCATTGTCCCTGTGGGTGTGATACCTGAGATGCACCTCCCTGGACTACATGAAAAGAGACATGGTGGAGCTCTCGGATTATGTGGCCCAGGCAGGTATGACCCTAGCCCTGAGCAGCATCCTACCATCGCACAGAATGATACCACAGTACAAACAGAAAATGATTGACTTTAACAGTTGTCTATGTTTCTGGTGTCATTCTAAAGGGATCCAGTATCTGTCTGCTTGGGATGACATGACTGACAGACAACAATGCTTTGCCAGAGATGACCTGTATCTGTCACCCCTGGGTTTCCAAGTACTGGCTATGGCTCTAGCCATCCCCACATTGCCTTTTTAGGTGGTGTTGCAAAGACCAAAGTACCACCGTAACAGTTATGAATAAATGCAACCTGAGGGTCATACTGCTCATTGCTAGAAGTCTAAATGTCAAGATGCACTCACTCAAAGCACTCATCAAAATGGAGAACATTGACATCTGTGCTGTAACGGAGACCTAGTTTAAAGCAGCAGAAAGAACTCCTGCCCTACCAGGCTTGAACTCATTCCACATCTTTTGGCCCCAGAAACTCCAAAGGTGGTGGTGTCTCCATATTCATAAAGGATATGCACACTTCCAGACTAGTAGCCCAGCATAACGCATCTGAAATACTCCAGGTACATCTAACATTGGGTAAGATGGCGATTCAGGTCGTAGCCTGCTACAGATGCCCAACCATGTCCCAAGACTCTCATGCCACATTCCTAAGCACCCTGGAAGCTATTACGATCCAACCCAACACTCTCATACTACGTGACTTCAACTACCCCTCCATCAACTGGGAAAACTACTCATGCACCAATGAGCAACCGTTGCTCTACAACAACAGTCAGTTCTTCCCTGGTTAGATCTGACCACACACTAATCACCATGGAAATCCACCATGAAAAACTTCTCCAAAGCTGACTTTGGACTCCTAAAAACAGAGGTGGCTAACTTCATGGCACCCATGCCAATGGGAAATAGCTGCATGGCTGCTGAATCATACACCAATGCACTGTACGAACACATACATAAATGCATGGAACTAGCCATACCCAACAGAACCAAGACACTTTCCTCAAAAAAAGGAAGCCAATTTGGTGGTCCCCTGCCATTAATAAACTCTACAGCAGAAGGAAGAAACTGTTGCAGAAAAAAGTGAAATCCAAAGACTGGAAAAATTCCCTTATCAGTCTCAACAAAAAGTTGAGATCCCTCAGCAAAACCTCCAAAGCCAGCTTTGAAGGCAGAATTGAGGAAAACACTAAAAACAACCACAAAGCCTTCTATAGTTATATCAAGAATTTCCACGGCAATACTCGGATATGCTCTGAGTTACTGCACAATGTTACCTACTATAACGAGCCAACATACTGGCCGACAGATTCAGTGCCAACTTTACCCTCCTCCCAAAGGACCAATCTCAATACTGGAAGAATGCCAGGGACACAGCATTACCACAGCACAGGTTAAAACTGCATTGTCCAAGTCCAAGAATACAGCTTCCATTGGACCCGACAATATCCCTGGCTGTGTTCTACATGAATTACAAAGTGAACTGGCACTACATCTGTGTGCCCTGTTCACTCACAGCTTCACCTCAGGTGTTGTCCCTACCGAATGGTGGACTGCTACAGTCATCCCTCTCCATAAAAGATCAGAGATTACAGATCCTGGAAATTATCACCCCATTAGCCTGATGATTCTGATATGTAAGGCTATGGAGCGCATCATCATGGACCTAATTAACAAGGATCTAACAAATCTCCAAACTCTAGATCCCATGCAATTTGGTTCTGTGAAAGGTAGATTATGCCTGCTCAACCTGGTTGACTTCTTTGAGTCAGTCACCAGAGCTGTGGATGAAGACAAGGCAGTTCATACGGCCTACCTTGATTTGGCCAAGGCATTTGATACCATTCCTCACTCAGGAATTATTGATAAACTCACCAAACTAGGCATCAACCCTTATATCATTAGGTAGGTTGCAAATTAGCTCACAGACAGAACCCACAGTGTGAAAGTAGTGGACTCCAAGTCAGACTGCTGACCAGTCACGAGTGGAGTCCCACAGGGATCAGTCCTGGGTCCTCTCCTGTTTGGCATCTACTTCTAAGTCGTCCAGGCCAACACAGAGGGACACTGGCTGCTGATCAAGTTGATGGAGGAATGCAAGTTGGGAGCCATTAACTCCCCTAGTGATGCAGACATCCTAAATGAGACCACTGAGACCAATGACTGGTGTCAAAACCATGGCCTTAAGCTTAATGCCAAAAAATGAGTCTTCCCTCATTAGACCAATCATAGATTATAATGCCCCATTTGGTATGTACCTCACTAGACACCTGCAACAGCTGGAGATGCCACAGAAGTACCTCACGAAGAGGATCCTAGGCCTTAAACACATGCCCTACATGGACAGACTAAAAAAACTCCAGCTATTCTCTTTCTCATATCATCTACCAAGAGGTGGTCTCTGCTTAACTTACAAAGCCATGTCTGACCCAGCTCAATTAGAAATGCTACATGTAAAGAAATCCCAATCCCTCTGCACCACACACTCCAGAGACCTCAAGCTCATTACCACAATCAACAGAACATGCTGGAGGGACAGCTTCATAACCCAGACACTGCTCATGTTATGGAATAGACTTCCCATACATTTTAAGCAGAGCACCTCACTGGCCCTCTTCAAGAGAAATCTTGATGAGTGGATGGGAAGCAAAGTTCACCCCGGGAATCATTCCAGTGGCTCTACTTGATAGAGGCGCTGGGAACTAACATCAGGTGGCACAATGCCAATGCACTTATATGGGTTAGACTTGTATAGGCTCCAATGCACTAGCCTAGTACACACATATGAACCTATGAATCAGCTGGGGTGGGGAGTTGTCTGGCACAACACCTGTTTTTCTAAGTAAGCAGATGTAGTAATCAGATTATCACTTCGGTCTGGAGATATTTACTGAAGGTAGAACATCCAGGAGTACTTCAAATAAGTCCAGCAAATTATCTAATGGAAACATGTAGTCTAAGTGCTGGGCAGTAGGCAGCAGTGCTAACAAATCACATCAACAAACTACAATGCTGTGGAATAAGATCTGCAAGAATTTAGATGGTAGGAAGTGGTATTTTCTTATCAACATCTTACCTTGTGTGTTTAAATCATAATAGGTATAAGCCAAGCAACAGGAGAAAATCCTGAAGATAAAAGTAATAACTCCATGAAAAAAAAATGCAGAGGCCACAACTTCTTACACTCGTTAAACATTTCACTCTACCTTCGCAGAGCTTGTGTTTAGCTCTGACTAAACAAAAAGGTAAGTTGAACTGACAAATTACTAGACTGGAGACTGGAGAGAGTGATGCATTCAAGCTACTGGGATCTGTGGGCTTACTTGTGTACTAACCAGGATTATCTGACTGTGTCAATGAAGACCCCCTGCCATACACTTTCAGCAGAGGCATGAGAAAAAAGTGATCTATATTACTTCGCCAAAATGTAACTTCAGCGAACACCTAAACATCAGCCTCACTTCAGTGAAAATCGTTTCAGTGATTCGCTGAATTTACCAAGGGCTTGACCTACAGCACAATGAACCAACATGTAAGTAAATCGAACCTACCGAAGTGGGAGGCTTCGCCCCTCCACATCCCACCCCGAAATATATATACCAACTCCAGGATTGCACTACAGTGGAGAAAAGGGCAACGTTGAATAGTTGGCCAATTACAGACTCGAAAAAAGCTCAGTCTGTAAGTATGGAAACCTTTTTTAAAGATTACTCATTTTACAAATAATTATCTTAATATTAACAATGTTATATACCACCTATTCACAACAGGATACATTGAGAGATCTACATGTACAATTTTCACAAACATACATTATGAGATGCACAGTTTCACTTTTCACACACACACTACAAGTACAATTTTAACAAGCAGACTGTGGGACAATCAGGAAGAATTTTTTTCAGGTAGGGTTGTCAACGATCCAGGATTTGCAAGGACAGTTGAGAAACTGACAACTGCCATCTAGTGTCCAGGTTAGGATGAGATTTGTCCAGGAATTTAGTCTTGCATTGCCATAATTATTGTTATCATACATTCATTCCTAATAAACCAAAGGAATCATATTCCATACTCCTGATCAGTACAGTTCTGCAAGTTAATGCAAGTCGGGTGACTCGGATGGCAGTAAATATTAATCAACATTTTGACAACGTAAAAATTTTGGCATGAAATGCAGTTCAATAGTTTTAGTGGTTTTTGAAATTAGTAGGTAGAAACCACAGTCAATTTATTTTAATGTTGTTTGGGACTTTGGTGACATAGCTGGAGATGGTTGGTAAGTAATGTCGATTTATAATCTTTGGTAGTAAAAATGTTTGCCTACACATCGCTAGACACTAGTAACCATTTATTATGGCGTTGTGTTTGAAATTTAGTGAACACTTTAGTAATATTAACAAATCTGAATCATCAGACTTGGATAATTCTGATTCAAATAAAATGGACACTCCTAAGAGAAAGTAGAGAAGGCTGTGTGTTTTCAATCAAGAGTGGATCCATGGTTATCAAAAATTGATAATCACACGGCAAACTGCACACACTGTCAACAGTCCTTTGCTGTCAAATACGAGGGGAAGAAGGCTATTACAACACATGCTGAGTCATCCAAGCATAAGAATGTGGTAATGACACAAAAGCAGTCTCGTGATTTCTGTGTTTTTTGTTTGAAAAAATACTCTGGAAAAGACAGTATTATTACAGCAGACCTATGTATCATGGTGTTATGCATCACCACAGCTACAATAGTCAGGACTGTAGCAACAATTTCTGGCAAACTATTCCCTGATTCAACCATAGCTTCTAAAATGTCATGTGGCCGTACAAAAGCAACAAGTTACATTGAAAACTTACTGGGTCTGAAAGAGCAGACATTTTGCATCAGTGCTGTTAAATCTGCTGGTTATTTTGGAATTGGATCAAATGCTTCAAACAAAAGCAATATGAAGTTATTTCCATTGACCATTCACTGTTTCTCAAGAAGTGAAGGAGTGAAGAATGGGTTATGCCTCTCAACCTCTTGGAGCAAGAAATGTGGACAAAGCCATAAATTAAAGTGGGATAAAGGCCCAAAAATAGAGGCAATTTTTAAATACTGTTTTGATAAACTTAGAAAGTTGATAGAACAACAGGTTTTACATTAGCATGAATTTTCTGAAGGGCATGAAGTCTGAAACTCAAACGTCTGTCATTCTTTTCTAACTTCAGTCTTTAATGATTTGCCATTAATTTGCCAGTAAATCACCATTTTATGAGAAACAGACCAAAAAGAAACAAAAATCAGGACATTCTGCGAAAATCTGTACAGTTGAGAGGTATGGAACAGGCTCGTGGATTTTTACCAAGATAATACTGAAACCAGTACAGCAATTGACGATAGAATTAAAGATATCATAGCAACTAATAGCCTGTGCTTAGATTCAGTCACCTCATACAGTGCAGACAATGTATCCGTAAAGTTTTGAAAACGTGTCAGTATTTCAGAAGTTGCATGTTAGGAACAAAAACTTGATACAAGCAAATTGCAAATGTCATATTTTCAACAACTCTGTGAAATTTGGATTTAAGGTGTTCAGTTTTGATGTTGAATCATTTGTTATCAAAACATTCAACTGATTCTCACTACTGGCTAAAAAATCTGATGAACATAAGGAATTCTTCAGTTTATTGCAAATGGAATATTGCAAACTGCTATGCCATGTGCCCACTCGTTGGTTAAGCTTGCCGCCTGCTATTGACAGATTGTTGTTAGCCAGCAATAAAGTCTTACTTTACATCTCAAGGTCAGGACAAAGTTGCATCATTGCTATGGGATGGGTTTTCTTGTGACAGTGATATTTTATCTCAGTGTTCGCTCTGATTCACAATGTTATGACTGTTTTGGATTATGTCGTCCAACGCTTGGAATCGAATGCAACTACAGCTGCTGAATTGCTTGCCATTATGGAAGGTGTGAAGTGTAAGCTGCAACAATGTAAGTGACAAATTCTGTGGCTCCTCCGCCTATCAACTGCTACATTCTGATGCTGCGACTGCAGAAATGAAATGAAAATTTGAACAAGAAGCAACTTATTTTTTGATCGTGGTTTGTCATATTTGCAGAAATGGTATAACTATGATGAATCAGTTTTCAAGCATTTTACTGTTCTCATGTTAGACAATGACATCCAGTGGCAGGATATGTTGACAAACATATTAAAAGCTTAACTACTGATACTGACAAATTGTAACAAGAATTGTGTATTCT
The DNA here is from genome assembly GCF_019279795.1 of Protopterus annectens. Classification (NCBI taxonomy): domain Eukaryota; kingdom Metazoa; phylum Chordata; order Ceratodontiformes; family Protopteridae; genus Protopterus; species Protopterus annectens. Next base: position 945,816,257 of record NC_056743.1, on the reverse strand, counting down.
TTGAAAAGTTAGAATCGACATTGTACAGTGAGTGACACAGGTCAGTTATAGGTAGATGAAGTTTCCAAATGATATTCAACTGCTTCATATTGTTTCATACTTTCTGTTAATTCCAGTTGCAAATGCTTTCTGTGAGAGAGTCTTCTGCATAATGAGTGAACTTTGGTCCAACAGGAGAAACAGACTAAACAGAGACTTGGTAAAAGAAGAGTTAATGGTGAAATAATTTTCAGCATGTCATGCAGTGATTTCTGTGAGTACAGATTAAAACAAGAGTGCTTAATAATTTTGTATTTATATAAACACACTGAATTTGAATCATGTTATGTAACAAGGTTCGCGTTAATTTGTGTTGACTAGTCAAAACTGCTGTAAGCCTGTAACCTGTATAATGTAAAATTTAAGTAATATGTTTTTGCTATACTCATGCACGATTGCCATTTTGTGTTACAATATTTGACTCCTCTTGTGTCAATAGCACTAGGTCAAATTATCAAAGCTTTCAAAATTGTCTGATGTCCCATTTGTTCAGTACCTCAATACTCTCTTATTTTAATGAGCATAAACAACCTGTGGTGTTCATTGTGACAACCTGACTGGCCACCATGATGAATTGCAGATGATGGCCATCAAGTGTCCAGAAATGATAAATTCAAGCATTGGCAACCCTATTTTCAGGAGTATGTACACATTCATGAACTAAAACCATATGGCAGAGTACAAGAGCTGAGCCTGGAAAGATGAGAGGTCAGACAGCTTTCATAAGATTACAGAGCCAATTTCCCTGCAAGATGCATGCTCAGCTGCAAAAGTCATAGCTGTGAGTAAGTCCATGGTACCATAACAATCAAAATGTTCGTAAAGTATATAGACAACCAACACGTGTGACAGGTTTACATGCATCCAATCTTGTTGCAGTCTCTGCTATATTTCTGAAGTACAACAATCTCCAGAGAAGAATTTATGTTCAAGTTCAGTCTATTAAGTGATATATTTTTCCATGAAGGACAATACAATCTGAATAACTACTGGTGTGGTAGGTGTTATAACACAATATAAGTCACCAATAAGCATTCACCCTTCCACTGGGGTGTTTCACATACAAGAGCAGTCCTGCACATTTTGTTTAAATGAATGAATGAATTAATTAATTAACAGCAGTTGATAATCAGAAATGTGTAGAACTATTTTATGAAAACAATTATGTTAAACATAACTCATGTCATGCTGCCTAAAAGTCTTCCTGAAAACTTACAATTTCAATTCCAGATGAGTCACAATATTCTCATTCAATGACAAATGTGACTTATGCATAGGGGCTGAATATTTCCAAAGTCACAGAAAGCCACTATAGGCAACACAAAATCTATTTCATTGTCTTTGATCTCCACTTTTGCATCTGTAGTATTTTCAAGTTCTACATTAATCACCTCCATAATCCCTGTATTTCAGCAATTAAAGGCACCTCCTATCCACATGATGTGTCACCAAGTTCACAGAAAAGAGCCATAGCTGGTTTATTTGATGACTGGGTGTCACCTGTTGATCATAGTGGCCCTCAACACTAGGTTGAGGAACCAAAAAACAAGGCCCTTCTCTGATATAGCACTCATCCTTTCCTAAGGAATAGTGCCAGGTCCAAATACCATATACCCTTCCTTCTATTCAAGATGCAAAAAACAACAACAAAAAAACTCACTTCTACAATTCAGCACTCCTCTTTTCTAGGAGGAGGACAAGTTCTTAAAGTCCTCAAGGTCTACTGTCTCACACATTTACAGGAGGAGAAAAAAGTCATCTTCGATTTATAACCCTATAACATATTACACCTGGGGTGGCTGTTCCTGTCATCCCACCCTAGCTATGCTTCAGTTTCAATGCTAATTAATATGCAAGTGCATGTAAGCATCTTTGTTTTAAAAACAAAACAAGAATTACAATATCTAAAAAATAAAAAGTACCAAAATATACCTCTAAAACCTGGAAGAAGACAAAATAACTATTTCAAACACTGCATTTGCCATGCTATATAACAACTTATCTCTTCAAATTATGTTTCAATTTTTGTATCTTCATTGTATTTGCCATGCTATGTAACAACTTATCTCTTCAAATTATGTTTCAGTTTTTGTATCTTCAATGTATTTGCCATGCTATGTAATAACTTCTCTTCAAATTATGTTTCAGTTTTTGTATTTTCATTGCATTTTCCATGCTATGTAACAACTTATAGCTCATTTTAGTTTATATATCATGTCACTATCATCTCATTGTTTATTTGTTTTGCTTTTATTGCACTGCAGCTTTTCTCCTTAAGTCTCTACTTTGATATGATACATAAAGGCTCATGACATGAAACAAAAGTCATTTTTTCTAAAGGCAGCACTCTTTATGTTACTTTCCAAAAGGCAAATAGGATATTACCTGGATCAATGAAATACAGGGTCACAACTATTTGCTAATACGCGCCTTCTGTTATTCACATTAGTATGGACAGACCTTATACTCATTCAGCATTTTTGCCTTGCATAAATTCAACTTGGATTTAAAATCCAAAAAGCTAGAAAATATCTTTGCCTGTAATAAGACTTAACTGCAAGGCTCACCAAGTTTTTGTATACCACGTTGTAGAAAAAGATAGTACAACTGCTATTAGAAAGGATGATGAAGCCTAGTGCAGCTGATGAAAGTTTCTCCTAGTGAAATTCAGTTGTTCAGATGAAGTCTTTATCATTAATTAAAGATGAAAGTACTTAACTCTGAAAAAAAACTACAATGTCATATTGTTGATCATTATAAAACTGTAAGAAATGGAAAGGGACAGAGTAAGTATAGAGTCAGTAGCATGATCTAGATTCGACCAGTCTATCTTATCTATAAAATGTGTTTCTTTGGTTTTAGAAAAAGTTCCTAATGTTATAGTTTTTGGTCTTATTTTGGAGCTCTGTAAGGAATACTTGTTCTTAAGTCAATTAAACAAATCATTTTGGTCTCATAGAAGAGGTCACTAACTAAACCATGTTATTCTGAGAATGAAAACAGTTTACTGCAGTTTATTTGGACTATAAAGTGTTATGTTACATTTGTTTCTTAGTTTTAGAATTTCTAGAATATTCTTTCTGTAATTTTTTTCAGCATGAAGGTCGTGGGTACTGACCATACGTATGAGTAATTTTATTTGGTCTCTTAAAGCAAGACTTAAGTTTGTTTAACCTTGACTGATGATGGCATCATAATTTTACAAGTTATTTATTTACTTTAAAAACAGCAACACCACCAAAGCGATTAACTTTCCTGCAACTTGTAGCACAATTAACAGTATGTAAAATAACCACATGCAGGTAAAGACAAAGGCTGATACTTCCAAACTCCTACGTTTCCACTCCAACGAAATTAACACTCCAGTTGAAAGAAATAATCCTTTATTTAACCGCTAGCACAGTAAGCGCTTTCACCTTCTTGGCTTTATCAAACTACAATGTGCCATTCCAACAGACAGTATATATATACACTCCATTCAAATATCATTGGTTCTCATAACACCCTTGTAAAATTACATGACATCCATTTAAATAAATTATTCAATACTTTAAAATCTGACATACCTATAAAATTGCATATTTAAAAACTGAACCAGAAATAACTAACTTTCCTTAAAACATTTAAAAACTTTTCAAGTCAATCAAATTGAATACGCACAATGTCAGCCTATAAAACTTATGGTCTATATATTCTTTTATTTTTCAGTATGGGCTTCATTTGAACTCTGTCATTCATACCAGGGTTTCTATCTGCCCTTAGCCTAATAATCCATTTAAGTTCACATTCTAGCAGATATGCATTCAAGTCCCCTCCTCTCATACTGGGTTTTACTTCTTGTATAACACTAAAACAAAATTTGTGTTCTGCTCCCATTTGTTTGATATGTTTCGCTAGAGCATTATTCTCAACCCCAGTCCTAATTGCATATACATGTTCCCGTATGCGTTCCCTGAGCTGTCTACAGGTTTTACCTACGTAAAAACCTGCACAGGAAACGCATCGGGCAATATAAACAACATTTGTACTCGTACATTTAGTATGAGTTTTGAAAACATATTCTACCTGCGTAACTGGGTGACGAAAAGCTGATCTAATATCTATATATATATATACACTGTTTACACTGACCACATGCTAACGTATTTCTATCATCCATATTCACTATTGGCCTTTGTACTAATGGTTTATTACACAATTTCATTTTCAAATTCTGCTTGTTTTTAAAGGTGAACCTAGGGGTCTCTCCTACTAGATCATATAAGTCTTCATCTAGACTCAACACTTGCCAGTGCTGTTTAATAATGTCAGTCACCTTAGTCACATCTCTTGTAAAAAACAAGGGCATTCTAAGTATTTCTCGTGTCACATTCTGATCTTGTCTCAACTGACTGTTCCATTTGTTTGTTTTGACTAGAAGCGTAGTTATACTTCCATCTTTTTTCTTCACAATGGCTGTTGTTAAGGAATACATGGAAGCTGTTCAGAATGATCAAATGTAGGAACAAAGTGACATTATGCAGGTAGGCACATAACAATAGTACTATGTAAGTGTCCCCAGTGATAACATAGATCTTTTCTTTTACATTCCACATCAGCATGTTCACCAAAGCACTATAACCTACTACACTGCTCCCAGTCAACCCCTGTAACGGCTTGAATGAAGTGCTGAGGGAAATGTCTGACCGAGTGATGCGCTACACACCACTCATTCTGTACTCATTTATTTATTTTTAGTTTAAATAAACACTTATACTGTTTGTTATAAATGACCATCTGTCATATATTCTAGATGAATGTATATCTCTAGTTTGTTATGTGGAGGTTTTCTCCCCTGGCATCCACTGAAAAAGTACTTGTGTCCAGTTGGACTTTTACAGTAAACAAATGTAAAATAAATAAAATTTACAGCTGTATCACACTCACCCTGCAAAGGTATACAATAAGAAAACTTAAAGGTAGCACAGAATAAATACTACACTTAATCAACTTTCGAGTTGTACAGCATCTGCCAGAAAAGAACTACATATTCTTACTACTGTCTTATTTTAAATGCATTTTAATGTGGCACTAGTTTATATCTATGCACTCTCATATCTGTGGGAAACAGGGATCAGCACTGCTGCATGTCATTCTGCCTAGAGCCATTATGCTTCCCAAAACTGTTGTGATCCACTGTTCAATGTTCTGCCACTCATTGAACTCCCATTCTCCCTAAACCACTTTGTCATCCATTATAAAGTACGTTATTTATTTGTTTGTTTGTTCAATTAACTAAGTTTAACTGTTCTCAGAAGACCAGTTTCAGGTACAGCCCTGGTAATTACAAATATATATATATATATATATATATATATATATATATATATTTTTACATATATGAATAAAGCGACAATATATATATATATATATATATATATATATATATATATATATATATATAGAGAGAGAGAGAGAGTTTTTTACATATATGAATAAAGCGACAAGCAATCTACTAAATTACATTAGCCTTCTGAATGTTTCAGCTCAAGCATGACACAGCAAATTTCCCAGTCACTCCATCTCAGTATCCCCATTGCTATGTTTTTGTTGGCATGATAAATAGCAAGCCAAACTGCAGCAATTTGCCAAGCTGTGATAAGCAGATGCTAGTGCCCGTAAACCTCTAATAGTTACAAAATGGCTTCTGCAAATTATGTGCCTTTTGTGGATTCTACCAACACTGCATTGATATGATATGCATGCAAGAAAAAAAATACAGCTCAGTTGAGTATAGACATGCCTACCAAAAGCATGCTTTTGGCAGTGTAAAACTACAAAGACTCATTTTAGAAGTAAGGCTGTGCTACTTCAAGCTGTTCCGGGAAATGGTGCCGTTGCACAAAATGCAGTCAAGCTAAATTATGCAGGTCTGTATCACAGTATTTTATGGTGATTACCAGACTTTCACTAGTTAACTACCCTCAGTGCTACTTATGAAGTTGTGCACCTCAAATGCCGCAGAAAATGCAATAATCTGCATCTTACAATGTTACCCTTTTAATACACTTTTATATAGAAGATGAAAGACTGAGCTAAATACTGGCTTGTGACACTTATGCACTTACTGAATTAAACTAAAATGTTCTTTGGTAGATGTATGCATAAAATAGCTATGTGAAGCAAACTGACCTTAGTCGTTTTCAATGAGCAGCACAGACCTTATATTTCAAAATATGTGTTTAGGCAGAATGATTAAAATCTATACGCAGTGGGACAGATTAGTGAATGTGGGGATATGGAATTAGATACAGTTAATACTACAGAGCCATCATATACTCTAAATGCAGTGACACAGAGAAGAAAACTTGGAGGGGCAGACAAGGGGTATGCATAACGTTTCTACAAGCCGGGCAGGATTGAAAGCGTGAACCAGAGAGTCCCATCCCTAGGAAGCAGCACTACCGGAGAGGAGCTAGGAGATATTTCAGGTGCTACAGACTGTGTGACATGCACATTCATGTTATCGCTATGTTCAGTAAGTAGCAGGACCAAGATCTATTCCTAAGTTATACAGGTAACTTGTTAATAACTGGCAAGAATAAAATACACTTGTGTAAAATCTTACCATAATGGTAGATGTCCTTCTCTTCACTGTAGAAGTATTCATTACAATAGGGATGTCCTGCCAAGGGTAGGCTGACGTCTGTCCAGTATGTCAAAAACTTTAGTTTGCTTTAAGGTACCCACTACATCACAGGTATACTCCTCACGCAGCATAGGGCATAAGGGTGATGTCCGGACATGCCATCCTCATAACTGAAAGCCCCAGTAAAAGCACCATTCCAAGGAAAAAAAAAGAAACCTGTACATCCAGAAGAAAAATGGACCAGGGAGTGAATACTGCAACAGTGAAGAAAAGGACATCTACCATTATGGTAACATTTTACACAACTGTACTATATCCTTTCATTTCACTGTTGCAATATTTACTGCATTAGGGAGAGTGCCAAAGATGAGGAGGAAGGACCAGCAGAGTCCTCTAGAAGCTATGAAGGGTGGCCCTAGCAAAACCAGCTCTAACTCTGGAGATTCCATCCAACTTGTACTGCTTGGTAAATTTATGCACAGAAGTCCAGGTAGCTGCCTCAAGAATAGAGTTAGTATCCAAATCCTTGGAAAAGGCAAAAGAAGCCACCACAGATCTAGTAGAATGAGCCTTAACAGAATAAGGAATGATAAAATGAAATAGCATTTGAGATCCAAGAAGAAATAGTTTGCATGGACACAACTAATCCTAAGGACCTAGGATGAAAGGAAACAAACAGCTGACCAGATTTCCTAATAGTCCAAGTCTTATGGAAATAAACTGTGAGTTGTCTATGCACATACAACATGTGCAACACCTTCTCACTAGCAGACTGCTGAGACAGGAAAAAAGTGGGCAAATTAATAGAATGATTAAGGAACAACTCATTCACCATCTTGGGCATAAAGGGATTAGTACACAAGGGCATGCTGTCCTTATGAAACACCTAAAAAAGATGATAAAAAATAAGGACTTGAAGCTCAGACAGAAGTAAGTGCCAATAAAAGTACAGTCTTCCAAAAGCAATCTTGTAAGGAAGCTGCAGGCTCAAAAGCAGACTGAGTCAATTTTTCCAAAACATAATTAAGATCCCAGGGAGGAGAAGGAACAGGCTTCTTCAGAGGCTTAATGTGAAGGACACTTTTAAGGAATTGTTTTGCATAAAATCTAGAAGCAAAAGTAGGAGCGAATGGCAGACAAGCACAGGTTGCTGATAAGTGGGCCTTAACAGAAGAATAAGCTAACCCAGCATTGAGCAATTCACAAAGATAAGAGAGAACCAAAGGAACATCCACAGAAAGTGGATCCAGGTTACAAGAGAGACACCAAACAGAAAACCTCTTCCATTTGGATAAGTAAGATTTCCTAGTATTGGGTTTTCTGGCCTCCTGCAGGACCCTAAGCACATCCTCGAAAAAAGGTGGCTATGTGGAATCAAAATCCTATCACCCACAGTGTCAACTGAAGAGTGGACAGGTGTGGGGATGGATGAGAGATACCTTGTCCTTTGTGAGTAGATCCACCCTGTGAGTAACTTATGATAACTGCTCTTGGATAAATGCAGATGAAGAGAGAACCAATACTGTCTCAGTCAAAAGGGAATCACCAACAAGATTTTGGGAGCATTGTGCTGAACTTTGAACAGGACTTTTGGAATGAGGGGAAGGGGAGGGAAAGCATAAAGAAATATCTCCTTCCAAGAAAAAGATAGGGCATCCACCTTCCAAACCAGAGGACCTGGGACTCTGGCACAAAAAAGAGGAAGTTGTCTGTTCAGAGAGGAGGCAAAAGGATCTATATGAGAAGTAACCCACTGTTGGACAATGTCTGGAAACACATTCCTGTGAAGCATCCATTTGTGGGATTGAGTTAAGGACCTGCTCAGAGTATCTGCCACAATGGTTTGGCCTGACAGAATGTAAACTGCCTGAAGAGTCACTTGATATTGGATAGCAATCTCCCACACTAGGAGTGCCACCTGGCAAAGATGATAAGATTTTGCCCCCCCCCGCTCCATTTGTTTACATACCACATCACCGTGATATTGTCTGTAAATACCTTGAGAGCTACTAGGGAGAAAAGAAGATGAAAAACCTGAAGTGCCAACAGAAGAGCTCTCATCTCTTTGACACTGATGCAGTCTTTCTGCTGAAGAGGCAACCACATCCCCTGCAACTTTAGAGAGCCAAAAGCTGCTCCGCATCCCACTTCTGAGCCATCTATGAACAGACCCTGACAGTGAAGAGGGGGGGATAAAAAGATAGCCCTGGATTTAGGGACAACTGCTGGATCCACGAGTGAAGTTCCTTCTTCAGACAAGGCAAAGGAGGAACTACTAGTTCTAGGGGATATGCATGTTGAAGCCAAACTGACTTCAGAAACCATTGAAATTTCTCATGTGGAGTTTGGCCAGAGAGAGCATAGGGATGGTGGATGCCATGAACCCTAGAGCTCTCAGAAATTCCCTGGCTGTAATAGTGGCTAGAGGAAGAAGAGTTTGAAAGAAGGAATGAGTGTTAAGGCCTTAGGATGAGGTAGGGATGCCAGCATAGGTACAGTCTGTATCCTGCACCCCAGAAAGACAAGGTCTTGAGGAGAAGTCAGAAAAAACTTTTTGAGGATCATTGTGAACCCCAGGTTTGCAGAAGAGAAATGGCAAAGTGAAGATTTTGCAACAGGATCTCTGGACAGGATGCCTAAAATAGATTGTCCAAGTAAGGGGAATACTTGGATCCCCTAAGTCCTGCAAAAAGCAATCACAGGAGTGAGGCATTTGGTGAATACCCTTGGGGCAGTAGAAAGGCCAAAGGGCAAAGCAGAAAACTAAAAATGCCAGGAGGCAACAGAGAAACACTTCCTGAAAAAGAGGATGAATTGGAGTATGGCGATAAGCATCCCTGACACCAAGAGACATCAAATAAGCCTGAGGAAGCAGAAGAGGGGAACAAAGTCTGAAGGGGACAACATTCGAAAGAAGGGCACCTTCAGAAAAGTGCTTACATAAGACAGGTCTACAATTAGTCTCCATGTATCTTCTTTCCCGGGCACTAGAAACATCCTGGAATAAAACTACCACTCCCTTTGAGACACAGGCACCTCTTAAATAGTACCTGGAGTCAAAAGACACCAAAATACCTTTGAAAAGAAAGATAGTTGTTCCTGAGTGGGCTTAGGCATACCCGTAAAAGGGGGATAGGGATTACCGTACTATGAAATACCACTAGCAAATAATGGACAGGACCCAGGAATCCTCAGTAATCTGTAACCAAGCAGGAAGAGAGAGGTGAAGAGACAGAGGAAATAGGCTGGGAAGAATAAGACAGTCAGGCAACACCCAGTTTATCTGAAAAAGGAGACTTCTGAGGCAAAGAAGTCTGAGTAGCCTTAGCAAAAGGAGTCCGCTTGCCACCCTTTTCACCCATAGGAGGAGTGTAAGATTGCCTGCAAACAAAGGCTGGCTTATTGAGGGAGTTTCTCTGAAATTTAGGCACAGGAGAAATAAATGCATGTTTAAATTCCTGTAAAGCCTTGCCCTTTTCCTGAAGGAACTTAAACATAGCAGCAACTGCTTGATCAAACAAGTGTTTATTATCAAGAGGGGCATCTGTCAACTTAGCCTTAATATCATCAAGCAAAGGTTGATGCTAAAACCAAGAATACCTCATTACTGACCCAAAAGCAGCAGCCCTAGTAGAGGCATCTTCTGCATTATAACTACACTTGATGGAATGATGAGCTACCTGGGAGGTAGGTCGCTAACAGGGAAATGCAGAAGTTTTAAACTCAGATTCTGGATGATTAGAAATACCCTGAGAGGCCTGGGATAGGAGAGCCAACAAATACCTGGTTATATGGATATGATAATTAACAGCCCAAAATGTCAAGGTAGCAGAGGTATAAACATTCCTGTCTAGCCTTTCCATGGTCCTGCTATGTTTATCAAGAGGGCAGTAACTTGGGAGAAGGAAGCAATTGGGAGGGCTTTTCAGAAGCCACAGACACCACCGAGGAGTCAGCAGAATGGCATTTGTACAAACATTTACAGTCCTCGGGTACCCTATAGAATACATGCGGTTTCTTGACAGCATGGTACTGAGAGTCTGCAGCCTTAGAAGCATTGGAAAATGCATCCAACATGGCAGACAAAAAACAGGAGGAATAGCTGAAGGCCAAGGAGAATCCATCTGCACCAACTCATAATACCTTTTTTTGTACCTCTGAAACCTGAGTAAAATCCCATTTCAAGAACTCCATCATTCTGGAGATCATGTCCCCAAAAGAAATCTCTACAAAGGCAGTGTCAGGACTGGTAGATTTCTCTTCCTTTGATCCATAATCTAAAGGAAAAGGAATCTGAGAAGAGTAAACACGGGATTCCTCATCTGCATCTGGCTCTTCCTCAGTAGAATCCTGTTCCCTGGGTCTTTTTATGGGAGTAGAGGACTGGAGGCGCTGGAAGAGAAACTCCCTTAGGAGATTTCAATGCCATCAAAGCACTAAACAAGCCCTGAGTGAAGGACTGCCATTCACTCTGTGGATCCTTAGGAATTGGAGTAATATGTTTAGTCATTTGTTTTTTCTTCAAAGGGATGTCCACCTTACAAAATGTAGAATGCTCTGACCTAGGACGGCATTCAATGATGGTAGTAGGATCTTCTTCTCTGACTAAAATTTGAGGAACACCCCTAGGCCCCCCCAGAGATAATCAGCAGTGGCTTCCCCTGAACGTCTGAAGTGGATGTCTGCAATGCCTCCTCAGATGGGCATGCATAAAAGTCAAATCCCTGCCAACCTCCAACAAGGTCACAGCAGAGTAATCCAATGCTAAATCTGGACAAATCTACAGGCATTCACTTGCCTTGGGAGAGATGTCTGGTGGAGGCTGAACAGCAGAAGATTCCAGACTAGGCTTCTTGACCACCTTCTTCACTGATGGTTGTCCCTTGGATTGGGAAGTTCCCTCTGTCATATCCTTCACAAGATGCTTAAGACACTGGTTTTCAAGATAAAGTGCCAAAAAAGAGAGTCTACTTTGAAGGGTTTTAGGAACAAAGGCCTAACAGACAGAAAAGGACATATGATTGTGCGAGGCACTAAGGCAAAATAGACACTTTATGGTGGTCTTTATGGGGAATTTGTCTCAACCACTGGCATTTACCCTTCTTGGATGACATGAAACCCCACAAGCAACAGTAAAAGAAAGATAAGTAAAAAAAAGAACTACAACAGGGGACTTACCTGCAATGGCTTGGTGAACCAGCAATGGAATGGGCATTCAGACTGGTGGCAAAGTTGTTCTGAGGATGGTATGACCAAACATTACACCTTTATGCCCTATACTACACGAGCTGCACACATGTCATGTACAGCATACCTTAAAGCAACCAAAAGCTTTTGGTATACTGGCCGGACATCAAGCTGCCCTTGGCAAGGAACCCCTAATGTAATCAATGCTGCAACAGTGAAGTGGAAGGACATCTGCACTACAATTCTAGAACTGCTGATATCTAAGCCACATCTGACACTAGCTGTCTTATTTAGTGGTGGCAAATACAGACTGAAAATATTCAGACTGCAGCAAAGAAGGCAAGCATTACATGCAGGATTACTAAAGGTCTTATTATACACATTGCACACACAAACTGGTCCAGACAACCATACTGGCTACGTTTGGATGGACTAAGGAGAAGAAGGTGTGAGTCATGGCAAAGAATAAAACCCATCTTACTGCAGGTTATGAATGAAGGCAGAACAGCAATATTTGGATGTGGAAGCATGTGAGTGCAGAGAGAATGCCTGTGGGTACACACGACTGATGGCGTTAATATAGTTAGTGGGGGCTAGCATATTATACAAGCCTACCATCGAAGAAACACTGATTTGTGCTCATGCAAGGAAAAGGTATGGCCTTTCCACGGTCAAGGTCACAACATGAGGAGTTTATATCTTTACTTGTTTGCCAGTCACGGGTGGAAGCATTCCTGCAGGGAAATGTGAGTTCCTTGCGCTCCAAAATACAAGTTCACATTATATTCTGTTAAACAACAGCGCAGTGATTATGTACCTTGCACATGCTTTCACATATCTTTGCATATTTCAGAGAGTCATAGAGTTTATGGAGCATAATTCCTTTCCACTGTCCACATTCATATGGTACACCTTGCCTCAAGGAGGGAAAACCAAGTCAGGTCTGAGATGAATTAATGTGCACCCACCTAATAAAGGTTTGTCTTACAAGAAGTGAGAGTTTCACTCTGTTTTATATGCATTGGAATATTATCCAAGAGATGGGGATGTAGTGAGTAATAAATCTAACTCTTGCATGTCTTACTTATTTGGTCATGCAGATTCAGTTCTTCATTTAGAGCATTTTTGGAGTCAAGCATTTGAACTAAAGGCTTTTTTCTGACTGCAGTAATGCTCTCTCCTCAGCTGTCATCATATAAGATGGTCTGTCATCCCAAGAACAGCAGTCAGAGATCAGTCATATGTCTGCAGGGGCTTGTATATATTCATAACTGGATCACCTCTGCAGCAGCTTAAGCCATATGGGTTATACCCTGCCGGATATAACAGCCAGCCAGCTTCCAAAGCTTAAGCGCACCTTCCCCGTGTCCATAACTTTAAAAGCTTGAGAAAGGCAGAGAGAAAAGCATCTGTCTGGGTGTTAAGTCCTTCAGAGCTTTCCCTGCCAAAGAGTGTTCCATTTGGGGACTTTTGAGGATCAATTTTTGCCTAGAGTTTCTCCTTTCAGGGCAGATATATTCCCTTCAGAGAAAAAGCTTCCACCACCCCCCCCAACACACAGAGATACACACACAGACACGCACACACAAAACAGTACTTTTCCTGTTATAGTTTTGGTAGGTTATGAAGTTTTATTGACTGTTGAGAGTTATTCCTGTCAGGTAAATGAATGTGTTTGAAATTTCTGTTTTTTGTGTAAACTTTTATTTTAAACACATTCACTTAACTTTAAATTATTGCCATTATGGGGTGGGGATAAGTGTGTTTGGTTCTTGTTACTGTGTATTTTTAGGAAAACACTACGTTTGTGCTACTTACCTTTTACTGATAATTATTCATAGGATCATAGGAAGTTACTAGGCTAACACAAGCCTCCTTACAAACCTAGCCAAGTACTTACCCTTATTTCCATGATCAGCACCTATTGCAGCTGTCGAAGAGGGACACAGGTGGAACCTGCAGGATGAATTTATGGTCACCCATCCAATTGTCCAGATTGCATTTGAAGAGGGCCCATAGAGGTGCTCTGTTTGACATGAAGTGGGAGTTTGTTCCAAAGCCGCGGTAACCTCTGGGAGGCAAATCTATCCCACTAGCATATTTTATCAATGTCACGTACCAGGTTAAGGTCTTTAGAGTGAGTAACCCATGTACCATTTGATTTACAGATATACAGCATTTCCAATAAAGCAGGGTCAGATATTGTCTTGTATGCAAGGCAGAGTTTACCTCTGAGTAGTTTGTATGAAACTAAATAAAATGACAGTGATTTCAAATGATCTCCAGAGGACAGATGCTGAAGACCTTGAATTTTCCCGTTTCCTTGTGAGGAACCTTTGTGGTTTTGCCACCTGCTGCAGGTGCTTGGAAAGGTACATACCAGAAGAGCTGCTGTGCTCAATTATTGCCTAATGAGGGAAGAGTACAGGGAGGTTATAACTTCTCCTTTTTTTCGAGGCAATACCCTTAACTTATGAGTTGAGCAATATAGAATGCCCTTCTTACCACTGTGGAGATATGGTGGTCAAAGTTAAGGTTGTTGTCAACCTGTGTGCTCAGGTCTCTCACCACTGAGTGCATACTTAAAGTGTTGCTACTGATGTGGTAGTTAGCAAGACCATCATTTTTACAGAAAGGAATGATAAAAAATGTTTGCATTGAGTTTAAAGCTATGACTTAGGCACCAATCGTTTGTTTGTGTAAGACCCTCATGTAGGATGTTGACATCACTTGGAGATTCTATGACCACACTCAGTTTGCGGTATCAGCAAACTTTGTCAGCCCCAGACCTTTCATCTTTGCTTGTACTTTGGAGAAATAGATTCCAAACAGTAGAGGTCCCAGGACTGATCCCTGTGGAACACCACTGGTTACAGGTCTGCTGTTGCAGGTGAATTCCCCTATTTTGACTATATGAACTCTATCAGTGACCAAGTTAGTGACCCATCTAATGATATAAGGGTTGATGCCTAGTTGGGTGAGTTTGTCAATGATGATGGAGTGGGGGATAGTGTCAAATGCCTTGGCTAAATCCAAGTAGGCTGTATGAACAGATCTCCCTTCATCCGGGGCTGTGGTGGCTGTCTCGAAGAAGTCCATTATGTTTATCAGGCATGATCTCCCTTTGAAATATCCAAACTAAGTAGGGTTAAGTGTTTGGATATTACCTATATCTTTGTTGATAAGGTACATGATGATTCACTCCATGGCCTTGCAGATAAGGCTAGTCAGGCTAATAAGTCTATAGTGGAAGCACAACCTTTGTGCAAGAGAATAACACTGGTGGTTTTCCATTCAGTTGGTACAAGTCCAGTGCTTAGACTATGATTGAAAAGAGTACCCAAATGGCGCTGCTAATTCATGTTGTAGCCCACGCAGGATGCAGCCTGGGATGATGTTAGGTCCCACAGATGCTGGATTTTGGCCTTAGAGAGGGCATTTATGACCTGCTCTTTAGAGATACAAGGTAGGAGACAGGTGGTAGGGATGTTATGGAGTACATGTGGCAGGGACAGGGGAGTGAAGTTTTCACAGAACCTGTCAGCCAACAGGTTAGCTATGTCCACAGGCTCAGTATATGTGGTAGCATTAACTATAAGTTCTGCACAAATCTGGGCCTTTCCTTTTAGGATAAGGATGTAACTACAGAATGCTTTGTGGTTGTCTTTTGTTGAGGAAGCTAATTTGGATTCAGTTTGCTTTGGAGGACTTCACAAGGAGTATTACTTGCTTGTTTAAGCTGACAAGGGAGTGTTTCCAGTTTAGGAAGGCTCACTCTCTCTTACTCTTAGACAGCAATTTCTTCCTCTTATTGTAAAGCCTGTTGATGGCAGTTGTCCACCAGGGCAGAGATGCTCTTCCTTGAGCGGCTTATTTTGGTCCTATCATGTACGGCCGAATCAATGCAAGCATACAGGTGATCATATAAAGCACTGGTGTAGAGCTCTGCATAGTTGCCAGTTCCATCTGAGGGAGGAGGTGCAGTGAAGCTATTTATACCATCCCTTAAGAGGTTATAATCTGCTTTGGAGAAGTTTTTTAGTTTAGCTGCTGGGGGGGGGGGGGTCACGTGCGACCATTACTTCGAATGAGACCGATTTTGTGGTCAGACCTCACAGTGGGGGTGTTACAATAGTCTGCTATATTGGTAAACACCAGATACAGGATGTTGGCACCTCTTGTGGAGGTGCAAACCAGCTGGTCCAGCACACTGGAGTTAACGAAGTTGAGGAACCTTTGGGCAAGTGAGTTTGAGCACAAATAATTTACCCAGTCAATGGAGGGGTAGTTAAAGTCACCCAAAACCATGGTGTTTAGATGTATCTTGATGAACTCCAGTAGATCCAAATAGGTAATGACTTGAATTGATGTCCTACCAACAGTTAACTGCACCTGAAGTGTCTCCAAGGAATCATACTGTTTGAGCAATCTGGAGGTGTATTTGTCTTTAATAAATATTGATACACTGCCTCCTTTAGTTTTCATGCCTTTAGTTTGAGGTCTGAACGTGTGTAAGGAGGTATCACCTGACATGGCTGGGATGCTCTCCACAGCCTTGAACCAGGTCTCCATGACTGAACAAATGTCTGCATCTTCCAAGGTGAGGACAACTTCCAGTGAGTGTAGTTTTATGTTGAGACTCATAGCGTTGAGCAACATAACATTGAGGTTGTTTTTAGATTAAGTTTTTATGTTGGGTATTTTGTCCTTGAGACACCACCTAAAAAAGGCACTATGTGGGTGGCAAGAGCCTTAACCAGTCACCAAAATCCCAGGGGTGACAGATGGAGACCATCTCTAGCAAAGCTTCGAGGTCTGTTGATCATGTCATCCCAGGCTAACAGATAGTGGATCTCCTTAGAATGACACCAGAAGCTAAGCCAGTTACTGAAGTCAGTAATTTTCTGTTTGTATTGAGACATCATCCTAGGTGAAAGTAAAATGCTGCTTTAAGGCTAGGGACATAGCTGCCTGAGACACACAGTCCAAGAACTTAGTCATGTCTCTCTTCATATAGCCCAGAGGTACATCTCAAATCGTTCACACCAACGTGGATTATGATGGAGTCATAACATTACCTGTTGTTGAGAGACTTGAATGCATGTCTATCCTGGCACCTGACAGACAGCTGACCGTGACCTTTTCCTTATCCAGCCTGGTGAGAGGGACATCAGTGTGTCTCACGATGGAATCACCTATGACTAATATGTTTCATTTTTGTCTTTGGGAGGTCTCTGGTGTTTAGGTATGTTTCTGGTGAAGACCTTCTCATATGTAGGTATGTGTGATGTGGGTTTGGGTTGGTTGAGTAGCAGGTGGTGTGTGCATGCTGGCAACCCACTCACTGTCATATGTACTGAGTGGTGTGCGAGACAGCATGGATTTAAGGTTCTTAATATTGTTGCATCTCTCACACATTGTACTTGTGTGGACTAGGAGTAAAGAGTGTGGCAGTGGTTGCACTGCCTCAGGATGTCCATGTTGATCAAGCTGGCTGGAGAAACTGTAGGAATGGGAAATTGTCCATCCATAGTGATAGGTAAATTGATATGATCAGGAAAAGAGGTCACACTTAGTAGTGGTTAGTGGGTGAGAGGTGTGTCGCTACCTCTGAGGCTAGGCCTAGTGCTCCACCTGACAGTAGAGCAGGGCTGTGAGAAACCACTGGAGGATTACAAGCAAAGTGCTAAGCGAAAATTTAACAAGCAAAATGTTTGTGTCTATAACCACCAATGGTAACCACCGCTATGCAACAGTACACAATGGAGCACTACACCCTAACAAGTGAAAATGCTGGGCTTAAAACAAGAAAGCATCCTCTTTAGCTCAAACTAGACAATAAGAATGCCTTCTCTAAGCTGCACTCCAATTACCCTTGATTAAATGGGACACATACACTACTCTCCTCAAACAATGGTGCAGAGGGGCCTTCACCAGAAAAGGTGGCTTGAAGCTGATGCTCAGAAGCTAAAAAATAGACTCAGAAATAGCAAACTTGGAACTGGACAGTGCTACAGCTGAACTAGTACAGTGTACAGGAAAATATGACAAAATTAAAAGTGCAATACTAGAGGAAAAGCATGCACTTATAGTTAGTTGGAAGCAACGGATGCCTGAGATATTTCAGTATCTCAGTGAAGAGCTGGTTTTAGTGCTCAAGTGATACAAAACAGTCTAGAGTCAGTGAGCCTGAATTTAACCTATGTTATAGAATGCAGAAGTACTACCAATTCAAAGTGCATAAAATCACAGTCACAGAAGCAGAAATCAGTTTAAATAATGCAGCAATTCACAGCATAGAAGGGCGTAGGCCACACTCAATGGCCACAAGAGTCTAGACCATAAACCCTCCTAATATAAAACAACTGGTTTTGGTGCACAAGTGTTTAAGCCAGAACTAAAACACTTCAGAATAACAGATACAATAGGCCTTCAACCAGCAGTTTCCATCTAGAAGGGTGCCGGCTAGCCTCTCCTGCCGTAAGAGTTTAGACCACAAATTTTCCTAATGTAAATTAACTGGTTTGGAACCCAAGTGCTCACACCAGAATAAAGACACTTAGAATAAAAGGCACAATAAGCCTTCAACAGCATTTCCCAGCGTAGAAGAGTATAGGCCACACTCTCATGCCTCACAAGTCCAGACCACAACCCACCCAATGTAAAGTAACTTGTTTTGAGGCCAAGTGCTTAAACCAGAACTAAGACATTTAAAGAATAACAGAGACAATGAACCTCCAACCAGCAATTCCCAGCTTAGAAGGGTGTAGGCTATACTTTCCTGCCACAGCAGTCTAGACCACAAATCTTCCTAGTAAAAAATAACTGGTTTGGAACCCAAGTGCTAAAACCAGAACAAAGACACTTAAAACAACAGGCACAATATGCTGCCACCCAGCAATTCCCAACTCAGAAGGCCAGAGGCTAGCCTCTCCTCCCACAAGAGTGTAGACTACAAACATTAATGTAAAATAACTGGTCTAAATCCCAAGTTCTTTAACCAAAACTAAGACATTTACAGTAGCAATTATAATTTAATCAGGCTACTAACAAGCAGTAATAAATGCAGCAGAATAAATGCAATTAAACACTTTAAGAACAAGCAGTAAAAGCAAGATAAAGTAATAAAGTAGGAAGAGACACAAAAATAGTAAAAGCAGCTGAATAAAGTGTGTTTTTAACTAAGTAGGATGGGAGGAAACAGAAGATAATTCAAGGTCAAGAAACTAAGGGGGTGGGCCTTCCCAAATGATCTCACTGTATACAATAGAATGAGCTGATGCAATGGGAGTGGGAGGAGTGTCCGATATCAATTTATAGTAGAGGTAGGAAACTCAAAAGTATCCATGTTTTAAGAACATAATAACAATTTGGCAGGTGGGTGGGACAAAAAATGGAGGCAGAAGTAAAGAAACCTTGGAACTTAACCCTGAGATATATTCATAAAACACAGCTATTGTATAATACTGTTAAAAACTACAAACTAAGAGCAGCACAAGATTGTTAAGTATCACTGAAACAGTGTAGATTTTTGTGCTTCAAACTTCTTTCTTGGCTTAACCGTGCAGCCATTTAAAGGACAGTTGGTTCTTTCTTCATCCAAACATAAGAAGAAAATTGTTAAACAGAGTTTGACAGTTTAGCAGGCTGCTTCCTTGCTTTATTTGTAGATGGGTGACCCTGCAGTGGACATTTCAATTTTCCTGGTTTGCTCCGATGCAGTCCCTTCAGTCATAATGGAAATGGGGGTTAGACACATCCCCTGCAGCTGCTAGAGGGTCCTCTGTTGGCATGGAAGAGCAACTAGCAATAGCTTCTCCCTCCTTCCATCACCATATTATTTTTGTTTGCCAGAGTGGGTTCATTGATTTTAGCACTATCATTATCTAGCATTGAACTCTTCCAAGGCTTTACCCTCACTTTCAGTTTGAATGAAAGTTCTGAAGGACTTGACCCCTGCCTTATTCGAGCTTTGAACAATCTGGTTAGTGGAAGGGTTTATTAAGCTTTGGATGCTGGCCAGCTGTTACATCCTTGACAGGATATAACCTATACAACTTAGGTTACTGCAGCAGTGATTTATTCAAACATCTATTGTATTGTTAAGTTTACTTACATAGCTGTACTTATCTAGCAATGATACATGGATGTTAAATTCAAATACAATAATGGGTTTCATGTACAGCTTGCACCAGCAGAAAGATATGTGGTGGGAAATCAGTTCAGGGCATCATAATCTACTGTGCTTGCCTAACAAGGTACATCTGACAGTATACATGTTCACAGGTTCTGAGTAAGCTTATGGCTACTGGAGACCTTCAAGACAGTCAGCCACATTACCCAGTACTATACAGAAAAAAATTGGATTGCTTATCCAGTCATCCAGACTGGTTTTCAAGGCTTTCAGGAAAGTTCTCTGCTTGATAGGTAAGGACAGCCTATTCACAAATAGGAGGAATATTTGTGTTAGATATCTGTCATGTTGATGTGGCAGTATAGGTTTAGGTCTATAGAACAGGTGTTTGCTTATCTAGGGGTTCCCTTTAGTTGAAGTAGCTCAAAGAGTACTGTGCTGTTAATAGTATGGAAGCTAAGCAGAAATCAGCCATCAGGTGAGTGTATGACACTGAACAGAGCGACAAAGGCTTTCAGTCAACCAGAGTAGCAAAGGACGCAGTGACCTGAATTTTTTTTTTTTTTGTGCTAAGGAAATACTGAGGTCTGTTTAGGTGGTTAGCAAGGTATATGATGAGGGGCATATAGGTTCATACTAGGCTATCTGCCCTAGGGCATTTATAAGCCTAGCCAGAGTTGTGTGGCTTTCACCACCCCTTAGGTTGAAGAATACTATACCCATTAGTTTGCCGTGCCTCTGTCCAGCAGTGATACAGAGATGATCCCCGGGGTAAACCTACGATCTCCCATCCACTGGCCAAGATTCCTCTTGAACAGAGCCAGCGAGGTGCTCTGTCTCACATGGACCGGGATTCTGTTCCACAGCATAAGGAGTCTCTGGGTGATGAATCTGTCCCTCCAGCACGTCCTATTTATATCTGTGTTGAGGTTTAAGTCTCTTGCTCTTGTGGCTCTGGTGGATTTGGATTTTTTGAGGTGGAGCATGTCCATTAATTCCGGGTTGGACATGGCCTTGTATGTCAGGCACAGGTCACCTCTGAGCAGACAGTATGCGACTGAATAGAGCTGGAGTTTCTTCAGTCGGGCAGCATATGGCATATTTTTGAGCCCCTTTATCCTTTTGGTGAGGAACTTTTGGGGTCTTTCCAATTGCTGCAGGTGTCGGGTAAGATACATTGCGAATGGGGCATTGTACTCAATCATTGGTCTGATAAGTGAAGAGTACAGGGGAACAATGACCTCCCTTGATCTGGATGTGAATCCCTTCATAATCAGGTGGGCAATGTAGAAGGTCCTCCTAACCACTTTGGCAATGTGAGTGTCAAAAGAAAGGTTACTGTCAACTTGGGTCCCCAGGTCCCTGATAACCTCTTCTGTGCTTAATGGATTGCCACCTATGTGGTAACTTGGGGTTACCTTGTTTTTACCAAAGGGTATGACTATACATTTTTTGGCGTTTAGCTTAAGGCCATGGCTCTGGCACCAGTTATCCATTTCTATGAGACCTCTCTGAAGGATATCTGTGTCTGATGGATTTTCAACTATGGCGCCCAGTTTGCAGTCATCTGCAAACTTTGTCAGCCACAATCCTCCTATGTTTGCCTGCACTTCTGAAAAGTAGATGCCGAACAAGAGGGGGCCCAGGACTGAGCCCTGTGGGGCACCACTTGTGACCGGCTTGGAGTCTGACATGGCACCAGCAACTCTAACCCTGTGGGTTCTGTCCTTGAGCCAGTTTGCAACCCATCTTGTGACATATGGGTTTACATTTAAGCTGGTGAGCTTTTCTATGATACCCGAGTGGGGTATTGTGTCAAAAGCTTTTGCAAGGTCAAGGTAGGCTGTGTGAACTGCCTTACCCTCATCAATGGCCTTGGTGACTGTTTCAAAAAAGTCGACCAAGTTCAAGAGGCATGATCTGCCCTTGACAAAGCCGAATTGGGTAGGATCCAAGGTCTTTAGGTTCCCTATGTCTTTATTTATGAGTTCCATTATGATCCTCTCCATAGCTTTGCAGACCAGGCTTGTTAAGCATATGGGGCAGTAATTACCAGGGTCCGTAGAAGCACCGCCTTTGTGGAGTGGGACCACAGTTGCCGTACGCCACTCTTTGGGTACGTATCCTGTGGTAAGGCTAAGATTAAACAGCAGCCTTATGTGTGGGTTTAGTTCCTCATTGAGCTCGTGTAGCACACAGCCGGGGACACCATCCGGTCCCATTGATGCTGTTTTTAGCTTTAGAGAGAGTAGCTCTCACCTGGGCATTTGAGATGATTGGGAGGCTACACTCTGCTGGGATAGATATTTCTCCTTTTGGGGGGGAGGGGAGAAATTTTCACTGAACCTGTCTGCCAGTATGTTTGCAATGTCTGTGGGTTCAGTGATTTTTGTATCATTTTGGACTAATTCTGAGCATATCTGGGAGTTTCCACCCAGATTTCTAACATAGCTAAAGAAGGCCTTATGATTTTCTTTTGAGTCCTTGGCGATTTTTCTCTCAAAGGTGGCCTTGGATGATTTTATGAGTGATCGTAGTTTTTTACTAGTACTGATCAGAGATGTCTTCCCTTTTAGGGATTTTGCTCTATCTTGTAGTAGCTTTCTCCTCTTGTTGTAAAGTTTGTTTATGGCTGGGGTCCACCAGATAGGGAGCTTGCCTTTGGTGG
The DNA here is from genome assembly GCF_019279795.1 of Protopterus annectens. Taxonomy (NCBI): domain Eukaryota; kingdom Metazoa; phylum Chordata; order Ceratodontiformes; family Protopteridae; genus Protopterus; species Protopterus annectens. The sequence continues at coordinate 945,793,601 of NC_056743.1, read as the reverse complement.
AAAGGGTCTTGATTTTATTTGGGATTGCTTGATCCATGCAATCCTGGAGGTGCTCGTAGAAAGCATTTGTAAGGGATTCAGCAGCGTGGGTTGTGGTTTCCAATGGCTCAGGGGCCTTGAAGGATACCACACCAGTCTTAAGAAGTGTGAAGTTGGCTTTTGAGAAGTTCTTCACTGTGGTCTTTTTTGTTGGGGGTGGGGGCGGGATGTGCATCTCCAGTGAGATTAGTTTATGGTCTGATCTCACCAATGAGGGATATACTTCCGGAGTGGAGCATTTTGTCCCCATGTTTGTGATGATCAGGTCTAGTATATTTTCACCTCTTGTGGGAATGGTGACAAGTTGTTCCATAGCATTTGAGTTTATGAACTCCAGGAATCTTTGGGCTAGGGTATTGGGGCTTGAGTAATGTTCCCAGTCTATGTTTGGGTAGTTGAAGTCATCCAATACGATGGTGTTTGGAGAGACATTTATACTCTCCAGTGTCTTCAGGAAGGCTGTGTGGGGTTCCTGAGTTTGAGAGGGTGGCCTGTAACATGCATATTATACTAAATGATGGACCTAATATGGGATGAATATAGCAGGACTATAAATACTATGGACCTTGAGGAGATACCTCAAAGGAAATGTTGTGCAAGGTAGAAGGATTGTCTAACCACTACAGAGATGTTGTGGCCAAAAGAAAATCTGTTATAAACATGTGTACTCAAGTCCCTGATGACAGAGTCAAATTTAAGTGGAATGTTTAAAGTTTGGTAAATAGAAGTGATGTTAGATTTACCTACTGAAACTATGCTGCAATTCTTGGTTTTCAGAATATCCCAAAAGTGGATATACCAAGCATTTGTTGGGTCCAACCTTTGATGAAGAATCTGAGTAATTATCAGAAAACTCGGTCACATATCATCAGCTTTTACGTCACAGAAAAAAATGATAAATATATATGTATACACTGAAGAGATGGGGAAACAGGACAGAGCCCTGTGGGACATCACTAGTGATATTTTTTCTCATTAGACTAAATACCTTTGAACTTTATGGTATGGATTCTGTCAGCTAATCATTGATGCAACAAATAATATATGGGCCACTGTTAATTTAGCAGAGTTTGTCATTAAACCTAATATGAGAGAGAAAGTTTCAAAGGCATAGACAATTTTCAGTTGAGCAGTATGGACTGTATGTGCTTCTTATTCATGGCTTCAGTAACCCTTTCAAAGAAAGTACAGTGGTGTAAGTAAACTTATTATAACAGCAGGTGTTCATATGATCACTGCTGCAGTAGCCTAAGCTATGTAGGTTATAGCCAGCAGACACCCCAGAAATACAATCCTGTGAGGAGGAAAGGGAAATGTTTTTTTAGAATCCCAGCCTGTGTATGAGATCCCAGACCCAAGGGTGAGATTCCTGACACATTGAGAGAACCTCTGTAAAGATAAGCCAGTCATCTAAATATGGAAAAAATGTGGCTACCATACAGTCTGCAGTGGCTATCACAGAAGATAGGCACTTTGTGAATACTCTTGTTCCCATGGATAGCCCAAAGGGTAAGGTAGATATAAAAAATAATGTGATCCAGCTGCACAAAATCTCAAGAAATGTCTGAAATCTGGAAAAAATCGGAATGTGATGGGATGCATCTTTTAAATCTAAGGTAACTAAGAAACTCAAATGAGGTAGGTAACAGGTTGGGAAGTGAAAGCATTTTCAATGTGTGCAGTATCACAAACTGGTATGGGAAAGAAAGATTCACGACTGGTTTTCAAGTATCTTCTTTCCAGAAATAAGCTTGAATAAAATCTCTCCCCTAACAGAAAAGGAGGAACAACCTCCATTGCACTTTGAGACACATATGTTTTAAGAGTGCAGGAAAGAGAATAGTTTGGTCTGGTGGATGAGGAGGAGTCCCCTGGAAGAAAATAAATTCCTCCCACTGCCATCTGCAGCCTAGGTAGATCCCCATTCAGTACCCATTTGTCTGAAATAATCTGCTGCCAAAGACAAAAATGGAGATTCAGACTTTCTGGGAGGATTAAGAGACTACCAGGGTGGGAGGTCCCTCATATGGTCATTCTGACACATTTGACTGTTCTTTGTTATGGGGAGTACCTGTTTTATTCTTGGAATCTCTTTGCCGTTGCCTTTTAAACATCTGCTTACCATTATTTTGCTTTTTAGAAGAAGTAGCAGAAAATCCCTTGGAAAACTAAAAGAATGAGGCTGAAAAATCTGATAGATTCCCTGAATCACCTTTCTCCTCTCATCACGTTTCAGTAACTTCTGCAGCAGAAGGTCCAAAAACTGCATCTCTACCCAACGGAGAACAAAAATTTAAGTTTTAACATCTTTTGGGAGGTTACGATAATACAGACAGGCAAACCTCACTACAACAGTTCCAGTAGCAACAGCCCTGGAGGTAGTAACTATGGAATCATAAAAACATTTTAAACACGGAGCAGTGACTTGAGAAAGAGAAAAAAAAGATAGTAACTATGGAATCATAAAAACATTTTAAACACGGAGCAATGACTTGAGAAAGAGAAAAAAAGTACAGTTGCATATATTCTTCTTGCCTGTAAAATTAGATCTTTGAATTCCTCCCTACCTCAGTGGCATTTTGCGTTATTTGCCAAGGTAACCTAGTACTGGCCAGCTTTCAAAAGCTGAAACTCCACTCCCTCTCTTTTCTTGTGTCAGCTGATTGGCAGATCATATCTTGACAACAAAATCTTCAGCTGTCACAGGAAGTGAGTGTCCAGGCTTTTTACCTTCCAAACAGGAGAGCAGGAAAGTAACTGAAGCTAGAATCATCTATCATGAGTAAAGTTGCAGCTAATCACAATACCATATAAAAAAACAAATCCAACAACTGTAGTAAAGTGGTTGAAACCCACTTCAATGCTGCATAACTGGGGGGATGGAGCATGGGTGCTGCCACTGAGGCAGTGAGAAATTTGAACATCAACTATTACAGGTAAGTAGGACTTAAGCAACTATGCTTGCTGCCTCTAGAATGCTTCTAGGGTCCACCCCTTTCCAGTATGCCATCAAATAAGATAAGGCCCTAGTCACGTGAGTCTCAACCTTACCTGGAAGAGATTTACCATGATGGGAGTGAGAGTAAATAATAGCAGAAGACAAGGTAAATTTAGAAACAGCTTTAAGCATGAATGATGGATTAGTGCATAACACAACCTTTTCTCTGTGAAAAATCAGATAGGGTTGGCCTACCATCAGAGCTTGCAGTTGAGAGACTCACCTCGCAGATATCAGAGCAATGAGTCAGTCTTCCAAATAGTGAATAATAAATAAGTCTGAGAAGGCAGATTCAAAAGGAGGAAAGGTCAATTTTTTTGAGAACAAAGTTGAAATCACAGGGAGGAGGAATTTGCTTTCAAGGGGGTATCACTTGCAACAGTTCTTTCATAAACTGTGCAATCATAAAGACAGTCAAAAGAGGGGGAATCCATGGGCAGACAAGGTGAGATGACTGCAAGATGCATTTTGATAAAAGCATATGACAAACCATCTCTAATAGCTCTCACAAATATTTCAAAACCAGAGAGGCTGAAACCCTTTTTGGAACTCTGCTTGTTTGGCCCAAGCTGAACTGAGGTGGACCACCAGCCACAACTCTGAGCTGAGATACCAAATGACTAGAGGTTTCTGAGCTTCCAAAAGCCATAAGTTGTCTGCTTTTTTTGTGCTTATTTATACTATTTGCTGCACTTTTTTATTGCCTGCTGCCTACTTTAATACTGCATTTATATACTAAAAGTAAAGAACGATAAAGCCCTGTTCCTGGGTGATGGAACAATTACACAATAGTCCAATCAAAAACAAAAATATGTTCCAAACACCGAACCACCACAAAGGAGCTCAAATCCAAGTAGAAATCCAAATAAAGTCCAAATGAGATTCCACAGAAACTTTATTACAAGGGTAAGCGCTTTCACAACCTGTCCTGGTTGCTTCCTCAGACCAAAATTAATTCTTAAAAACTCACACCCATTTTAAAGTACATGTCATATAAAATCATCCAATCAAATCAGGAAAAGTGCAAATGCTTTCCAAGCTTAAAGAGATAGACAATTTAAAAACATAGACAATTCAAAAGCAGTTTAGAGGCAGATTAGTTACAATTCAATAACATGTTCTCCCACCCTATCTAAAAAAACATATGTAATCACAATAAAATGTATTATATATTACAATGCATATTTCTAAAAATATATGTCTAAAAATATAAATATATATATAACAAAGATGGAGTCTTACAAAACTGCTTCGTGTTACTTTCTTCCTAAGTTTCCTACTTTTTAAGACTGGTTTCAGTGATATATAATCATTTAGCCCCAGTGGTTTATGTGCAACTAACATCAAAATCCATCTGAGCTCTTTCTGTTCCGTTTTATTACATAAATCCCCACCTCTCATGCTGTCTGTTAAGGTATCTATAATGGAAAAACTAAAATAATGATTCTCCCCATTTTGAATCATGTGTTTAGCTATTGCACTGTGCTCATATCCTCTCCTGAAGCAATAAAGATGGTCATGAATCCGCTCTCTCAAGCATCTGTTGGTCTTCCCAACATAAAATGCCTCACAGCACACACACTGGGCCAAATATATCACATCCTTACTTTGATAATTCCCGGACACCCTAAACTTATATAATCTCCGTGTTGTAGGGTGGACAAACAATTTGTTTGTCTTAATGTATTGACAAAATGCACAACTATTGCACCTCATTGTTCCATAATTGACCAAAGGGATATGGTCCATCCTTTCTTTGTAGCAAAGCATTTGTCTGAGTGACCTCTTATTCTTATATATAAACTTAGGCTTATCACCCACTATTTTCCTGACTTGGTCATCAGTCTCTAAAATATGATAAATGAAACAAAATCCACGTCAGCAGAACCAGCAGCAAAGAGTCCAATATTAAGTGTTTTATTAACATCCACTTTTCGTTCAAGAAAACTGAACTTCTTCAGACAAACATCAAAAGGTAACAAATGTAAAAAAACTCTTTAAATACACAATTAGCAACACATGGTACATTTGAATGGACCAACCAACTGGTTAAAACTCACTGACATCAGTGTGTAGGAAAAAGCTGATCTCAAAGCTTCTTAAAGAGCTACTACATACAAAAGTCAGATCTTTACAGATTGTGTTTTGAAATCAAACAACTAACCAAAATGAAATAAAAAATTATCAATGAAAATGTGTCTAAACATAGAATTTATGTTTTACTTTTTATTTTAAGTTATTAAATTGGTTCTATTTATTATGTTTCGTTTTTCTTGGTTTTAAACATTCTATGTTTAGACACATTTTCATTGATAATTTTTTATTTCATTTTGGTTAGTTGTTTGATTTCAAAACACAATCTGTAAAGATCTGACGTTTGTATGTAGTAGCTCTTTAAGAAGCTTTGAGATCAGCTTTTTCCCACACACTGATGTCAGCGAGTTTTAACCAGTTGGTTGGTCCATTCAAATGTACCATGTGTTGTTAATTGTGTATTTAAGGAGTTTTTTTTACATTTGTTACCTTTTGATGTTTGTCTGAAGAAGTTCAGTTTTCTTGAACGAAAAGTGGATGTTAATAAAACACTTAATATTGGACTCTTTGCTGCTGGTTCTGCTGACGTGGATTTTGTTTCATTTATCTTAGTTTGTTTCAACTTCTGTTGCTTCAGTCTCTAAAATATGCCAATTCCTGTATAGTATATCTTTAACCAGGTTCGTATCCATCAAGTGTGTCATGCTGTAATTTAGGGTTTGTATATCATCCACCCTTTTCTCGGAGGTCAGACCACCTCTAATCGGACTGGAGAAGTAGGGTTTCCCTATATTATCTCTCTTAGTCTTGGCTATCAAGCAAGCCTCATCTATCTCTTTCTCATGGTAGCCTCTGGCTACAAACTCATCTCTCAGAGTCATCAAACTAGTCTCAAAGTCCTGGTCCCTTGCATGTAGTCTTGCCATTCATACAGCCTGTTTTTTAACAACATTTTTAAAAATGTGGGGTGGATGCATGCTGGTGTGGTGGACACAGCTATTACGATAGCAATCCTTTCTATGTAATCTAGTATATATCTTCCCTGTTGTCATTTCCATTATTACTTTAACATCCAAGAAGTCAGCAATGACCCTTGAACTATTCACAGTAAAATTTAAGAATTCTGTGCTATTATTTAAGTATTCAACAAATTCATATAAACTTTCTTCAGTGCCACCCCATAAAAGAAACAAATCATCTACAAACTGTCGAAAGAACAATATGTTCCTACTAAAAACATTGTTGTTCATCATGAAACTTTGTTCTCACTGAGCCATTACTAAATTGGCATAGCTATTAGCAGTGGGGGTCCCCATGGCTACTCCTGATGTTTGTAAAAAATACTGTGTCTCAAATGTAAAAACACTGAATTCCAATATCAATTCAAGTAAAAAACATTAAATCGATTGTTTCCACACTTAATGTGGCATCCTTCTTCAAGAATTCCCTTAGATAACATATTCCTATTTCATTGGGAATGCTAGTAAAAAGGGATACCACATCTAGGGTAACCAAAAGTTCCTCCCCAGTTGCCTTATAATTGCTTAAAAAAGCATAAAATTAATTCAAAAATGTTCTGTCTCTCTTAATATTAAACAATATTTAGATATCAAGGGTCTCAGTTGTTTTTCCATAAAAATAGATGCTGGCTCAGTGATCCACCCAGCCCCTGAGACTATAGGTTTGAAGGGTGGTTTCAGTCTGTTTTTATGGACCTTGGAAAGTCCATTGAAACTGGGAACAGTTGGTGTATCAACAATAAAAATATTTATATAAATCATCAGATATAATATTCTCCAAAAAACTATTTTCAATTTGACGGTTGTAGCTCTCAATCAATGAATGCACTTCTGTTTCATCAATCACCTTATATGTGTTTGCACAGTCCAGTAAATTATTCATAGATTCTAAATAGAAAGACTTGTCCATCACCACTATTAAATGCCCCTTATCTGCTGGTTTAATAATTATTTCCTCATCATTACAAAGCCTATTCAATGCCTGTTTTTCATTCAGTGTCATATTGTAGAATCTCTTACCCCTATAGTTAGACCTAATAATGTCATACAAACCCTTCTCGCATGCTTTAACAAAAACTTCTATACTAGGTCATAAAGTTGGTGTGAATACACTCGGTTTTCTGAAAAGATTTACATCAGCATGATTTTCAGTACTCACATTGTACATCATTTTCAAAGTGACATTACGTGCAAACAGTCTCAATTCGGTTAACGTATGTGGTAAATCCGCTTGTGCAGAAGGTATAAAACTCAGGCCCTTATTCAACACTTTAACTTCATGCTCATCCAGTTCTCTCATGGAAATGTTGCAAACTAAGTCGTTTGCCACATTTTCTTCAATGTCTGTACCTGTCCCTCTCCAAACAATTGTTTCCTTTTGAACTTTCTTCCTTCCAAACCTCTCTTCGACCGTACATGAAAAGGAAGAGGTAAAACCAGAAACGAACATTCACAGCTGGTGGAGGGCTCTATTCCCTCTGTTGTACCTTCCTTATTAAGTGTTGGGGCCTTCCGTCTTACCAGTTGTTTGAATTCCAAACCGGCTGTTATATGACTGGGAGCGTTTACTCGCTGCTGCACCTGATTGATGGTAGTGGAATTGGACATTGCCACTGCCGTACTTTCAGGATTGTGCAAGGATGTTATAGGCAATTGTGTATTGCTATTTACAATGTTATTATTCTTTTCAGTATGAACAGGGCCTGCTCTCGGTTCTTTACGCCACGAGAAGACGTTCCCTTTCTGAAAATCTGCCAAATCTCTTCTTAACTTTTTCTGCTTTGTTTGGAGCAGCCTCCGTTCATAAGAACTGATCTGATCTATCAATTCAGACAGCCGAGTATCAACAAAACTGTCCTGTGAATTTTTGTATAACAATTCTTGTGCTTGTCTTATTTTCTCACTTAGTTCATTTTCTATAGGTAGAAAAAAGTCTATAATTAATTGCATATACTGGATGCTGGTATCAATATTTAGCTGCTGCCACTTCACTAACAATTCTGGATATAACGTACCATACGAGGGCATATTCATTACCCGCAGGCCCCTGGGAACAACTTTGAGTTTGACACTAGCTTCCATATGAAGTCTTTGAAATTGTAGCCTTTTCAGTCTATAAAGGTCATTCTCTAATGCTCGCAGTTGCTGCTTTACATCAATTTGTTCCTGCCAGCCATCTCTTTCATACTCATGCGGAGATGTAAAGTCACCAGTTAATAGTGGATTTGAATCCAACTTGAGTAATTAAGCAAAACACTGACAATTAACAGCTCCATCAGTCTTTTTAGCTAATAAAGCTATACCAGCATGCATTCCTTCTGCCATGGTTGACAGGGCTAAGACACAAAAATTAGCAAAAGTAAATAAATAAAAATCTCTGTTCCTGAGTGATGGAACAAATACACAATAGTCCAATCAAAAACAAAAATATGTTCCAAACACTGAACCTCCACAAAGGAGCTCAAATCCAAGTAGAAATCCAAATAAAGTCCAAATGAGATTCCACAGAAACTTTATTACAAGGGTAAGTGCTTTCACAACCTGCCCTGGTTGCTTCCTCAGACCAAAATGAATTCTTTAAAACTCACACCCATTTTAAAATAATGTCATATAAAATCATCCAATCAAATCAAGAAAAGTACAAATGCTTTCCAAGCTTAAAGAGATAGACAATTTAAAAACAGACAATTCAAAAGCAGTTTAGAGGCAGCTTAGTTACAATTCAATAACATGAATGCCCTTGTAATAAAAGTTTCTGGGAAATCTCATTTGGACTTTATTTGGATTTCTACTTGGATTTGAGCTCCTTTGTGGTGGTTCAGTGTTTGGAACATATTTTTGTTTTTGATTGCATTTACATACTGTGTACTAATCTACACTGTTGCACTGCAACCTTCTGCCTTACCGTGCCTGTTAAATCAAACTGTATTGCTGTTTTCACTGTTCACTAAGCTCTTTTTGCTGTTTTCACTGTTGTGTTTACTGGTGATTTTCACTGTTGCAAAGTAATCTGTTCTGGTTGTTCTGGTTTTCCTGCCAAGCAGTGTTATAACAATTGATTTGTTAGCTGTTTAAAACATTATTTAGTCTCCTTGCTGATTTTCTGCTCTTTTAAATGTTTTCTAGTGTTTCACTACTATTTTTCTGCTGTGTTAAACATTCTCTAGTACTTCCCACCACAACTAGGTTAGCTATTAACCGTAGCATAGTCCAGATGCAGGTTTGCTGCATCTGGGTTTGCCTGTGGTGGCTGTTTGTTCTGATCACATTTTCCAGGCCATCTTGGATTGGAAGGGACCTTTCTGCACTCTAGTGAGAGGACTGTGCTGATCGGAACCTGTCTGGTGAAGGGTGGTTGGTCTATGGCTTGGAATAAGCATCCTCATTGGTCCTTTTGAACCTTTTTAAAAAACACAGCATCGCGCACTGCCCTGCAATTATGCACCATAGCAGGACAGATTAATTCAACAGTTTTTCACCTAGTTAAAGCTGAAGCACATTATTGCAGCCATCATACTTAGTACCTTCCAAAAGTTATACTGATAGTGAGATGAAATCTATTAAACTACAAAACAGGCAGAAATGACCATCCATTGAGCTCCTCCGTGATCGATCCTGTTAAGCCCCTCACAGTGAAAACAGTCTTCAACCTAGTATTATGGACAGTTGGACCACCCTTGTTTCTCCTGACAACCTTGGTGACTTGGGTCTCGAGGCAGAGTAGCAATTGCCTGATGTACACCACAACCCTCTGCTAATAACTACACAGAGTGTGAGAGATGTATCTACACCAAGAATCTTGAATCCATACTCTCTCACACTCAAAACTGTAACATGGAAGAGGTTGACAACCCACCCACCACTGCACATGCACATTGTACTACTAGTCATACACACAGTATGCATCCAACACAAAAATCAACATACACTGAGGTTCTCTCAAAAAAACCTAACAGCAAATAAGAGCACTAGTGAAATCCTCTAAAGCCAACTTTGAATCCAAATTGGCCAGATCTAGTAGAGATGATCATAAGGCCTTCTTCACATATGCCTGCATTCTCAAAGGAAGTACCCAGATCTGTTCAGAACTGGTGATCAAGGACACCACATACACAAATTCTGTAGATATAGCCAACCCACTGGCTGACAGATTCAGTGAAAGCTTCACCTCTCTGCCCCCCATCAGTAAATCAGGACATCCCCAATACCTGCCACCCACCCCATATCTCTAGGGGAACAAGTCATCACTACCCTCTAGAGGAGAAAGAATTAAAATGGCAAATCATGCTTAATACATATGCATGGCCAGGTCTGAATGAATATCCATCTGTCAATGTTGTGCTTATACATAGGGCCTTGAATAAATAGATTTAGTACTTCTAGTATAGTATTATTACTGTCATATACAACCAGGGGGTTCTCATGCTTTTTTGCACATTTTTATGTTTTTTTATGTTCTTTTCATATGGCTTTTATGCGTTATTTATACACTGAGCTATATATTTATTTATTTATATAAATTATTAAAAGTGGCAGCTTTTTGTAATTCTTTTTAACAGTAATTTTATAATGAAATAGTAAAAACAGCAACAATGGTTCTTAAGTTTTTATAATACTTTTGTAATGTCTTCTGCTATTTAAAAAGCAATGTCAAGGTAATTTATTGTTTTTAATGGAATATCTGGTCATGGTATCTTTAAGATCTAGTGACTCTAGTAGGAACCAGTGAGTCATGTGATGAGGAAAAGTTTTAAAAGTGGATGCATGCAGTTCTGAGTTAGATGTGAAGACGTCTGGCAATGTTTAAACGAAAGCTATAATAATAAAACTGGGGTCTATATATATATTCAGTTTTCCACTTTCTGTTGTTTTTTTTTGTTTGTTTTTAGCAGTTTTTCGTTTGTTTGTTTGTTCAGTTTACTCAAGGTTATTATAACCTATTCAAGATGTAACCCATATAGCTTAAGCTACTGCAACAATGACCATAATGATGAACATAATCACATTGTCAGTGCAAGTGAAATATGTAGTCAGACTCCTTAACACAAAACACAACCTCTGTCATTTAATCTGTCTAGCACTAAGAGTAAAACACTACTGTTCAGTTCTCAATAAGGTAAACTGGCTCACAGAGCAAAAAAGAGCTCAACTTTTGTTTAGTACACTTCTGTTGAAAATATTATACATACATTTTATAGGTTCATAAGTGATTACTAGGCTAATGGCACAACAGCCTTTACTAGCCTAGCCAATATTACCCATTGCTATTATATGTTAATTCCCCAGATATGGGATGGGGTACTATCAGGGTAGTGGGTCTTTTAGTGTTGGAGGCCAGAGTAATTTTATAGTCTGCCTCTGTCCATAAGAGACATAGGCAGGACCCCAGAAGTGAAGTTATGGTTCCCCATCCATTTATCCAAATTCTTTTGAAGACAGTGAGGGGCAAACTTAGCTTTACAAAGATGGTAAGTTTATTCCATATACAAGACAGACTTTGGGATATGAAGCTCTCTCTCCTGCAAGTTCTTTTATAGTCACAAACAAAGACCAGGTCTATGGACACATAACCATTGAATAATTTTTCTTCTGAATGTGTAAAAATTTCATCAGGGTGGGATCACAGAATGCCTTGTAGTCAGGCACAAGTTCCCTACCCTCGGGAGGCCACCTCTACAAGGAGGCCAGTCACAAGCGGAGTCCCTCATGGATTGGTACTGGGACTGCTCCTTTCTGGCATTTACTTCTCTGAAGTCAAGGCCAATGTCAATGGCCTCCGCAAGACTAAATTTGTAAATAATAGCAAATTAGGAGGTGTCATTGAATACCACACCGACACAAATATTCTCCAGGAAGGGTGGACACAGAAAGAACTAGTGTCAGAGTCATGGACTAAAACTTAATGCCAAGAAATGCATAATAGTATCCTTTGGGAAATCATCCATGCCTGTTAAGTATCATACTGACAACACACCCTTAAGAGCTGACCCAGTAATTTGGGACATAGGGACACATACGCAGACAGCAATCAAGCTTTTGACCATCACATGTCTACACTAGTAAGGAAATCATTCTATGTTGGGCAACTTATAAACAAAGTTATGGCATTTAGGTCCAAGGAAGTCATTATTCCACTGTATTCAGCATTCATCAGACCTATCAGTGAGTACAATGCCCCCTCAGGTATGTACCTAATCAGGCATATCCAACAATTGGAATGTCCACACAGGTCCCCCACTAAAATAATACAGGGTGTAAGTAATGTTCTGTGTAGATTGCCTCAAGGCCCTATCCCTGTAGTCTGTCTACTATAGGCTGTTGAGGGGAGATCTATGCCTGCATACAAACCATTATCAGACCTCACTCTGATGGACCTCTTGAATCTCCGCAAAACAAACAGCACCAAAATTACCCATTCTAAAGACTTAAACCTTGCCTGTGATATAAATAAAACCTGCCGGAGAGACGGGTATGTCTACCAGGGACTACTTTGCCTAGGAAACAGGCTCCCCATCCATGTGAAGCACAGTTCTTCCCTCACCCAATTCACAAGTAACTTAGACAATTGGATGGGGAGAACAGGAAGTTCATCCCTGGTTTGGCACCAATATCTCTAATGGACACATACAGCCTCCAAGCACCTGCTTACATTTACCAAAGACACCTGAACTTGTCAAGGATTTGGGATGCATGGCTAGGCTTAAAAAGACCCTTGTGGTCATTAACCTAGTAAACACCTATGAACCTGTTACCTAATAAATGATATGAGATGGAGTAAAGGAGTAAAGGGGTGGGGCCTGTAGTCAGTCTACATAAGACACGTGTCTTACATTTTGTAATGTTTAGTAAGAAACATTTGGGGCCACTCCAGTTGGTTTAAGTGCCTGCTTAGGTAAATGCAGAAGGGAGCATTTTACTAGATTATGGGCCTGACAAGGGCTGAGAACAATGGCACTATGATTTCCTTTGATCTTGGTGCCATGCCTTTACTTATAAGTTGAGCTACACAGAAGGATTTCCTCACTACCTTAGTTACCTGGTGGTCAAAGTTTACATTACTATCCATCAGTGTTCCTATGTCCCTCACCACTGGGTCTACCTTTAGGGGTATGCTATCAATATTATAATTTCCAGGGATACCTGATTTACCAAAGGGTATGATTACACACTTTTTTAGCATTTATTCTCACACCATCATCTGGGCACCAGCTGTTTGTAATTTATAGACCTGCTTGTAAAATCTCAATATCATTTGGGGTTTCAGTCATTGCTCCCAGCCTACAGTCGGTGAACTTGTTCAGCCAGAGGTCCCAACAATTAGCCTTCACTTCAGAGAAGTATATACCAAACAGGAGGGGTTTCAATACTGATCCCTGTGGGACACCTCTAGTAACAGTTTTCTTATCGGAACTGGATTCACCATATGGACATGTGCTCTGTCAGTGAGCCAGTTGGCTACCCATCTGACAGTGCAGGGATTTATGCCTAACTCAGTAAGGTTATCTATGATCCCTGAGTGGGAGATTGTGTTGAAAGCTTTAACCAGGTTGAGATAAGCAGTGTCTACTGTTTTATCCTTATCTGAGGCCCTTGTGTCTTTCTCAAAGAAATCTACCTGAATGAGCAAGCAAGAACTTAACCTCTCTTTGACAAGGAAAATTGGGTCTGGTCCCGTGTTTGGAGAGCTCCTATGTCGTTATTGATCAGGTCCATGATAATTCTCTCTATGGCATTGCAGATAGGATGGGTCAAGTTTATGGGTCTGTAGTTTCTTGAGTCAGCTGTTGGACCCCCTCATGAGTAGAGGGACAACTATTGCAATCCTCCATTCTTCTCGAATAATACCAGTTTGGAGACTGTGGTTAAAGAGGGTTTCTACTAGCCCTGACTGATTATGTTTTAAGCTATTTAAGAAGCATCCTGGAATCTAGTCATAATCTGTGGAGGCTGTGTTTTTGGCTTTAGCAAGTGCAGTAAGAACCTATTCCCTTGAAATTACCAGTAGGGGGATGGCTCCAGGAATGTCTTTGGATGTGTTAAGAGGTGATGGGGAGAAGTCTTAAATGAACTTGTCGGCCTGCAGGTTTGCTACAGATTTAGGCTGGGAGTAAGTGTTGCTGTTCATGATTTAACTTGGCACATTGCTGAGCATTTCCCCCTGAGGTTATGAACATAATTAAAAAAAGCCTTAGGATTACCTTTCACCTGGGAGGCAATCTTTGTGTCATAGTTTGCTATGACAGATTTGATTAGCTCTCTAACTTGTTTGCTTAGACTCGTGAGTGTCTTTTTGCACTGTTTTTTCTGTTCTTTCTTGGCTTTGGAAAGGATTTTGAGGTATATTTCTCAGTGTGCACTGCTGCTGAGGAACAGATTCCCCATCCACAGAAAACAAAGTTCATCCCTGTCCTTTTCCAAGCATGACTTGGATCTATAGATGGGAAACAGAAAATTTACCCCAGGATTGCCCCATGTACTACTACTGGACAGAGGCAGCTCCTAAATGAGTTATATCCCATGCGTGGGCCCTTCAAATTATTTATGGCATGATTTGGTTATTGTTACAAGGGATAATATAATTATTGAACATGGGATGGGTATGGTCAAACTATAACCAAATGGGATAGGTTATTATGCGTACAAAAAGCAACATTGGCTATGCTTAAAATGGCCTATGGGGGCACCTAGCCTAGTACTTACCTATGAACCTATATTAAAAGAAAACTCTGACATATATCACACATATATACACAATTAGGAAAACAACATATAATCTCAGAACTCAACCTAATCATGCCCCATCTTCAATAGATAATGCAGTGACAGCAGCTTCTCAGTACTGATTCCATAATCTCTGTACTCCTGAAACCTTCCAATTTTTGTCAGCTAACAGTCAGTGCTGCTTATTAAATGATTTGTTTGCCATACTGTATTTCTTATTCTACTTTGATGTAATGTCAGCCTTCATGCCATCACCATATTGTAAACCAAGTATGCTCGTTAATGCAGATAAATGATTTGTTTTATGTTTTCACTTTGTATCAAACTATTATGTAAATTGATCAGTTTTCATTTCTTTTTCATATGTGAAATTTACTGTTTCCACACTCAGGCTGACAATAAAATAGGTCTTGTGTGGATCAGTTTTCTACTCTGGTTGACAAATCTAAATTAAAAATAAATAAATAAATAAATAAATGGCTGTTAAATCTTCCTTTTGCTGCCAGTATACGACTAGCAACTTTATTTAAACAGATATCTGGATTTTAATCAGGTTTAACATTCTTTACCTTTATCTTTTAGATTTTTTCCCCTGAGGTAGAAGGACCTACCTACTGTACCCCAATAAATACAAAATTGAGTGTTGTGTTTTTTTATTGAAACCTATGGTAAGAGAGTAGCTTGTGGAGGTGCAACTGTATGAAGATACTTCCATTACTGGCTCTAGGCTAAAGTGACATTCCTCCAGACATGCTGCATCCCTTATCTCAAAATACAGGAAGCTTAGAGTTCATCATAATTCAGGGGGTACATGTGAGCTATCCAAAAGACTGAGAATAAGGGTGGAGGTGGTATGTGTGGGCAGACAAAGTACAGACTTTGCTGTAAAAGTGTAAGTTTAATTATTATGATCTTTAAATGTTTATTATTCACAATTTGCTGTAAAAGTGTAAGGTTCATTAATGTGGTCTTTCAATGTTTATTCTTCACAGTTTAGCTGGAGAAATGGAACACATGTACATCTTGTGCAAAAGTAGTTTCCAAAGTTGTACTGGTACTAAACCATTTCTGAAATACATACAAAATGCGTTAAAAATGTGTTCATATGTTTACTTTTCATCCCGTGTTTATTTGGTGGCCTGGCTCTGTGGTGCAGAGAGATGAAGCCCTAACTGCAGCCAAGGCAACCGGGGTTCGAATAGTGACTCTGACACTGGAGGACTCAGGCAGATAGAGGACTGAAAGGTAATGGCTCTCTCACCCCTCCTGTGGTGAAGGGCTGTATACATAAAGAGGTACATTAGGAGGCATGATTTGCCTGGAGGAGATAAAAAAAACACTTCTCATGCACTGGGGGTGGAATAGGGTTGTTTGGAAGAAACACCCATTGCAAATACAAGGGGATGTCCTCCGTAATCAACTCATTGAATGCATCTATGCTGAAAAACCTAGAAAGGTTAGGAGTACAAGATAACTGTGTTATCAAAGGTACCGAGTACTAGTGAAAACACAAAAGACTCAGGAAACACGTATCCATCTCTGCTAAAATTCCTTCTTATATGTGCCAAGACAAGTGTGTAAGCACATGTGTTTGAATGCGTTATACCTATATATCTGTGTTTGTGTGTGCCTCTAGCTAATTTTCTTTTGGGGTGAAAAGTCCTAATACTTATATTTACTGAGGGAAAATACTAAGAACTGAACCCCACCAAATTACTTGTCAGTTAATATGCTTTTACTGGAACACTACAAACAAAGTTTGAGAGAGACTGCTCATAATTTTCCTGAATGTTATCTGCTATTCTATGATCTAGAACAGTTTTCAGGACTGTATTTTTTCTGAGAATTGTATTTTATGAAGAGTGAGGACTTTACGGCAAATGTTGCCTATAAGTTTGCTGTAGTTCTCTATTTATACAGTCTGAACAGTGGGACTATGATATAAAAGTAATCTGCTTCTGGTGTCACTGGTGCCTTTTGGATTCTTTCAGAACTGCCTATCATATGCAAGATCACTATCCCTGCACCTCTGCAACAAATGTATTTTCATTTCTCTCAGTGAGTGCTTATCCTCAAAACCCAGAACAAGTACGACAGTATTGTAAAATCATTGTGGAGTGCAGAGTGCTACAGTTTAAACAAGGAAAATATCTGTCCATATGAAGTGAATCATCAAACCTTAAAATGTTATTTAGCACTGTTGCTTTTTAAAAGTTGATAAAGATTTTTTTATCACACCGTGTGAATTTTCCCTGTATTCCCATCCACGTGTATAAAAGATTTTCTGTAATAACAGAATTAGATACACACACACACACACAAACACACACACACACACACACACACACACACACACACACACATGCACACGCACACACACACACACACACACACACACACACACACACACACACACACACACACGCACACACGAGAGAACGAGCATGAGAGAGACGAGTACATATTGTATGCATCATAAATTGGTTAGTGGTTATCGATGTACGAGGAAAAAGCTGTTTAGAAGTAATCTTAAGAGCTTGTTGCAGTATGGATTTAATCAAGTACAAGAGTAGTCTAAGTTGATATTTAATGTCATGGCTAGGAATGTAGGTAGACTTAGCTTCAGACTGGCATTTGGGGTTATTGTGAGGTTTATTGAGGGATAGACATACTATAATTAGTATTTAATGTTATGACTATGAAAGAAATACTAGACATAGGCTAGATTAAGGTTTCAGAATAGATTATTCAATAAAATAAAACAATTTTTGGCACTCAAAATCTATGAATTACTGCCATATATATGAGGAATATATATAAAAATGGAGGAAAGAAATCAGCAATACTGGTGTGTTATCATGAAGTGTGTTAACAAAAAAGTTAATGTTCCTGCCTTGCTTATAAAAGAGAGAGAGCCTTCATTTCAAAAGCCTGCTTCACATATTCTGTCGAACTAAAAACACTGAAAGATATGAACTGCCCACTGAATACTATACTGAGTTGTGAGGTACAGCACATTTCTGTAAATCCCAGATATAAAGTACATTTTCACACATTTCTTAAGAAATGTAGTTCTCTGAAAATGACAGTTGCAGCAGTGAATAATAAAACATTTATTTTTCTGTGGTAATCAAATCATCTGCCTCATACTCCTATCAGGTATAATCCATTTTAGCATCTTCTCAGTTTACACAAGAAAAATACTCATGGTTGTGGTAGTCATCCTGCCAGGAAAGGGCTGTTCCATTTCTGATGTCAGTAAAATTGTCCTTTCCTCAGAGTCAAGCAATTCTAACAAAATGCCTATTTTATATTATGTTTCACCAAGGTATACCATTCATTCACCTGTGTTAATAATATCAAGTTCACAAAAATGTGTTATTTATAAATTTATTAAATTCTAGAGAAACACTGATATTTTATGAAATAAAACAATTTTAATAATGAGACGCAATTCTCTGATACAGATTTGGTGTATGTCAAACTATTGTTCAAAGCGGCAAACTCATTCTAGAAATCGATAAAAAATGAACACGTGAAAAAATTAATCGAAATACAAAAGTAAAATCATTTTTGAATGAATTATACCAAATTCTTCTGCTCTACTTAAAATGATTTTGGTATCTGCATCTTTTGCTGTGCACCCTAAGGAAAATAAATATAGGAAATATGTATATTACAGCAAGTGAAGCTTGTTGTTTCACCTTAAATTATTAGTGAAAATATACAGTCAGCTTAATATAGCACTGCATTAATCAACTGATCCTGTTTAATTTAGCTGCTCAAAAACTGCTAATGTCACTGTGCTATTTTGATTTGTTACAGTTAACCTGTCTGAGCTGTGTAATTGTTATTTTAGACTTATTTTACAACCTTTATTATGAATCACTATGTGCAGATGAGGAACTACATTTTAGGAAGTTATACACAGAGAAAAAGATAGACTGTTTAATTCCAGAGAAAAGGAATCTGTAAAGCAGAGATTAAGGCAAGTTCAGTTTCAAGACCTGCTTGAAGAGTTAAGTCTTCCAAAAGTCTTTTGACCCTAACTGATATGGCTAGCACTCTCCTAAAAAAATGGCCTGTCTCAATGTAGAGCATTTGTAACATATTTATGCAGTTTTATGATGTTTTGATGAGGTACATTTTATGTAGTTTTATAAATTCTTCATGACATAGAATGTGCCTCGGATAAAGAATGTTTTAAATACAAATTTATTCTAATAATTCCTTTAGAGGGAAGGATCATCAGTTCTAATAAAGAATCAAACTCACTTTGCATGCCATGTAAAACCTGTGTCACTGTTAGTAGTGTCCAGTGTCATGAACCAGGGTACCACCTAGGACTAGGCTTTATTGAAGCTAATTTTAAAGTCTTCAAATCATGTCCGTCAGGCTTATTAAATGCCATAAATACAGACACACATTTGGTCAGTTTTCAATGATACTAAAAACGGACATCAAAAACAGTGTAAATACAAACTAATCAACATTTTCATAGTCAGAATCCATGTACCATGCATGTAGTGGGCTCTGCCCCATTTAATTTTCTAAACATTACAATTAAATATGAGAGATACACGACTTTTGTCCGGAAGGGAAATTTTCCTCTTTATGACAACTACCACCAGAATCCACATCCACAAAGATACATATATATATATATATATATATATATATATATATATATATATATATATATATATATATGTATGTATAAATACATGCAGAAACTAGGAAGACATAACAAAATACAATGTCCTGTATCAAGAAAATAGCCCCAAATTTTGTATTCTTACAAAGATTAAAGAATCTTCTACAAACAGCAAGACTTGCCCACTATCTTCAAACATAGTTGCTCCATCTACATTGTGCAAAACTGTTAGTATGCAGCCTCTACCTGTCTCTCAATGTGTCTCTTAATATCCTTCCTTTACAACAAATTCTGCAGTGAGGCATCTACATGTTGCAGAATGCTAAGTAGTTGGTAACATGCATTAAATCTAAACCCACCATAATAGGGCTGATTAAGAAAATAGAGTATTGGAGAGAGACCAGCCAGCTCCTATCCTTTAGGTAATAGTGGTGAGGGATCATCTAGGTCTGTGCCTTAAAACCAACACAGAAAACCTACTTGCATATGTAGAACTTAAGCTGGATAAAGCCTCTTACTTTCATGGAAAAATATAACAGCTAGGATAGACTGTGTACACATCCCAGAGAGTTGCTAAGAGTATGTTAAGTGAAGAACGTCTCTAGTCCCATTGACAGGACCGCTTTGAATAATGAATGAAAATAATTATGGACACGTTTTCAAATGTTTGCATTTTTATTACTGTAGACTAAAGTGGGTGTAATTCCACTGGCATGATTTCTTCAAATAATGGAAGAAAAAGTCATGGTTTATAGAGAGCTATGATTTTCAAAATTGTACTGCATTCAGTTTCCATGTAAACTAGCCCTGGTGATATTGATGTTAAATGCATATAAACTTGTAATAGTTATTTGTAAATGTTAAGGAATAGATATATGCTGTTTTTACCCCCCCCCCCCGCTTCCCACAGGATCAAGCCCAGTGGATCCTCTACCTGAACCCATTTGGCCTATTCATTGTATGGTAGTGATATCCAGGAAAACCCAGGTGAGACAACAGTTCTATGGCCCATTTATTTATGTCTAGGAATTCCCAATAAGCCCATATACTCTGTAGTGAGAGACGGGTAGTACAGAGTATGCTGGCTTGTTGGTGCTGCTGCATGACCCACCTTATCATTTGCTGGAGCACCTCCACTACTGTGTGGCAGCTGCCCCAAGCATCACTATAAGTATCCTCGAATGGTAAGCATGCCTCTGTATGTTGAATTATTTGCAGCTTACTGTGTAACTTGCACATGGTAGCGCATGCTCACTAAGCTCATGCTCCAAAGGGTGAATACCTTGTGCCTCTGCTAGGTGTCAACCATGTGGTAAACCACAGCCTCCTCCCACTCCCCAAGAAGGACAAGCCTTCAATAGTCATTTACTACCTTCCTCTACCACCAGCTCCTACAGCCACCCAAGCTACTACTCAGATCTGAGTCACCTGTGATGTAGTCAGGGCATTATCCTTCTATGCCACTGAGCTAAGGAATAGAGATCCAGATCACCCTATTAATAAAATGGTCGGGAGACACAAGGAGAACTACACATTTTAGGTAGGATATGATGCAGTAGGACCTGCTTGCAATCCAGGTTGTTTCCCAAAGAGGCTGCTAGTGCCAGCAGAAATCAGCTGCATGGAGGTATATTCCTATACTGCATGTGCAACAAAAACAGAAATGCTGATCTGGTGACATTTATAGGTAAAATACTGCTTATGGCATAACTATCATAGCACAGGAGGAGATACAGAGCTGCAGTGTGATATATCATTATCAACCTCCTTTTTCCCCATTTTCTACATGGGGTCAGGGTGTCATGTCAACTGTTGCCACCTCTCTCTATTCAGTGCCCCAAACCTGCCTTCTTTGACACTCATGCTTGACTGTCACAGGTTTTCTCTCACACAGACCATCCACCTCTTTGTTGGATGCCCTTGTTTCCATTTGCCTTCTTCTTGTCTGTACCATCCCTTTTTCACCAGATTGTCTTCTGCTTTTATACACATGCTCAAACCACTGCAATCTATTCTCTTTTACCTTTTCTGCAATTGGAGCTACTTTGTCTTTTGATCTTATACCTCATTTCTTCATCTCTCCCACAGTGTGCATCTCAGCACCCTTCTCAAACACTTCCTTTCCATGACCTCTAGCTTCCTCTTCTGATCTGCCTTTACTGCCCAGGTTTCTGTACCATACAGTAGTATTGGTCGCACCACTGTTTTGTACACCTTACTTTTATGCATCTTTGGCATTCTTCTATCACACACTACCCCTGACACACTGTGCCAGTTGGCTGCAGCCCCTCTGATTCTAGCATTGATCTTGTCATTCAGACTTCCCTTCTCCTCCACCACCCCTCCCAGATACCTGAAGCTGTTAACCACTATCTCTCCTTCTATCTCAATTCTCAGCTTCTTCTGAACTCCACCATTTGCTGCCATTACCTCTATCTTATCTGTACTCCGTTTCATCCCATGTCCCTACATTTTGCATTCCATTCTCCTATCCTTTACCGAAGTTCTTGCATAGAGTCTGCATGTAATGCCATGGTGTCTACATACAGCACCTTTGCTGATCGGTCACCTTCGACATGCTTGCTAATGTAGTCCATCACCAGTATGAATAAAACTGGGCTCAGAGATGAGCCCTGGTGCACACCCATTCCCACTGGAAACCCCTCTGAGGCCAAACATTGTTCATAGTTGAGTCATTGGCTCCTTATACATACCTGCACTAATTCTACCAATGTTTCTGTGACTTCAAACCACCACAGTATTGCCCAAACCAACTTTATTGGGACCTGGTCTTATGCTCTCTCTAAGTCTAGGAATGTCCAGTTGGACTCTTTCCTCATTTTTAGCTTCTTCTCAACTATCTGTCTCACTGTAAACATTGGGTCAGTTGTGCTGGATCTTGAACTGAATCCAAACTGTTTGTCTCCCATCTTACGTTCTACTGCTCCACCTATCTGTTCATCAATCACCCTCTCCATAACATTCATGCAGTGTGATAAGGAGTTTGATACCTCTATACAGCCCACAGTTGAGAATGTCCCCTTTGTTGCTGAACACTGGAACAAGTATGCTTATTCTTCAATCAACTGGGTTACACCTATCTCTTCATACTGCTATTAGTACCCTCAGGAGCCATTTCTCCCCTATCTCACCTAGCATCTTTATCATATCTGCTGTGACATCATCTGAGCCTGCTGCATTCCCAGAGTTAATTTTCTTTAGTGCTGTTCTTAATATTTCAATAGTGGGCTCCTCCTCATCTCTCATTGTAGGCTGTCTCTGGGACAGTATATCTTCTGTGGGGTTTTCTTCATTCAGAAGATGCTGGAAATACTTCTTCCATCTGTCTTTGATGTCTTGTGGACTGATGAGCAGGTTGTTGCTAGCATCCCTTGTGAAGGGTGCCTGACTATCTTCTTAATCTTTCTGTGTTTGCCTTGCAATTTGGTATAGTTTCTTTGTGCCGTCCACCGAGTCACTTTCCACAAGGTGGTAGAGTGCCTCTGATGCCTTGTTCCTAGCTATTGCAGCTCCTTCCTTATCCTCTTTGTTAGCCAACCAGTATTTCTTTCTAGCCTGGTCCATCTTTTCTATCTTCCATTTTTTCCTGCACTCCTGCTTTCTTTTGATGACTTCCTGGACTTTTCTATTCCACCACCTTATGTATCCTTATGTATCATATTTCCATACCTGGCTTGGTTGTATATCTGTTGTGTAATCCTCACACATGCTGTTATGAGGTACTGACATTCTTCTTCAATTACAGCTATTTCCTCTTCTTCCTGAAGTGCTAGAGTCCTGAGTAATTCCATGAACTTTTGTGCTTTTTTTCCAAGTCAACTTCCGTGTCTTCAGCCTGGACTGAATGTTGACATTAGAGTCTTCTTTGACCACTACTTGCAGCTGATTGTAGCAACCAGCTCTTGGCTGATAGTTTCACTAGGAGTGACTTTGCAACCTCTAATTCTACCCCAATGCCCTTTACTTACTAGGCGTAAGTCTACCTGAGTTGGATGTTGGCAACACTTGTATGTGATCATGTGACTGTCTCTCCTTCTGAACCATGTGTTGGCTACTATCAAGCCATTTATCAGACAGAAGTCTAAAATGGCCTCTCCTCCTCTATTCCTGTTGCTTCACCAGTGTGGACCAAGTCACTTATTATTAACACCAATTCATGTTGTCCTGCTTTATCTAGTAGGGCCTGTAGCTGCTGTTAGAATGCACATTTTTCTACACCATCACAATCCTGCTGTGGAGCAAAGGTTGACATTATGATTACTGCCCTATCACTAGGACTGGAGTCTGATTGCCATGAGTCTGTCACTAATTCTGATGACATCCCTCACCACAATTCCCACCATTTCTAGTAGTAGACTCTGGATACCAAGCTTTGCTGCATTGCCCTTCCATCTTTTGTCATGGATATATAGGATGTTCAGCCACTTCTTTACCATCATGTCATTAATTTCCAAGCTGCATCCTGTCAGTGAAACTGCACGGAGTGTAACCATTCTTAGTTCATGTTTAGCAGGTTGATTGATTTTAAGTGCAGCTTTTACTCAACATAGCTATCCTAGGTAACCCGAGCTGGGCAACTTGACAAAGGCCAACCAGTAGCATATTGACCCAGGGCTGCTGGCCTTTATGGCAGGCACATGCTGGCCAATAGGGACATATTCACCCCTCCTGTAGGTCGGAGTAGGCCAGGTCCTAAAAACACTTATCAGTGGCAAATACCCATGCCCATTTGGCAAAATTAGTAAACACAACCAAATCACCTAAAACCGTATTTTACACCTTTGAGTGGCTAGACCTGCCACCATATGCAGTTTGTGATCCATGTTCTCCTGTCATGAGGATACTGCACACAAAAGAAGATGCTCAAAGAGGTTGGCTTATCCATCTCTTCCCCCTATAGGATACCATATAGAGTCTGTGTGCTTGCCTACAGTATCATTCTTTAAGTATGAGATGGAAAAACTCTGCATGTTTTTCATAGGTGGGTGGAACCCCACAGAGAGAACATGCAAACTCCAAACAGGGACTGGCTGAAGGTCGGGATCAAACCTCTTGCCGTGCTCATGTGAGGCAAAGAACTTAACCATAAAGCCAATTGGTCACTGCAGTGTGATGCATGATTTCATAAAAATCTTGTGTTATATCATAATTCGATGTGTGAAAAACTCTTAAGGGCATCTATTTATAGGAGCATATGCCTAGCTACTTTACATTCTAGTATTGCTGTTGTGTGTTTGTGTGTGTGTATGTATATAAATATATATATATATATATATATATACACACACACACACACACACACACACACACACACACACACACACACACACACAAAATACACATACAATATATATACACCAATACAGTGAATACCACAGCTGTGCAGGTTGTATAGATGAAGTAAAACAGATTTTAAGAATGAATAAAGGAGACTATGCATCTAATTTGTTACAACGCATATTTATTATTAGAACTTCCACATTTTTAGATCAGTAGCTGCACAGAGAAGAACTATATATGGAGGTGTCTCGATAAATATATATATATATATATATATATACATATATATATACATATATATATATATATATATATATATATATATATATATATCAATAACATGCATAAATCTAAGACTGGTCAAATAGGATGACACGCTTGAGTTCCTCTACATGCAGATCAGTATAGACAAAATCCTGTATGATATCCTAGCCAGATAATGGTTACCCTCCATGTCCCAAGTTCGCACTACATACTTGAGACCTACTGGAGACACTTACCATCCAACCTAACACTCTACACATGGGAGACTTTAATTACCCATCTACAGACTGGGGCCCTACATGGCATGGACATAGGAGACCTCCAGACATAGAATCCATCCCAACTTGTCTTTGTCATAGGAAGGTCATGTATACTGAACCAGGAGGATATCTTTGAAAAGGTTACTAAGGAAACAGATGAGGGAAAACTAGTTCATATTGCCTACCTAGACCAGACTAAGGCATTTTATTCACTACCCCATTTGGGCATTGTCAACAAACTTAGTGAACTTGGCATAAACCCCATTCAAACATGCTTGATAGCTAGCTGACTCATGGATATGACCCAAGAGGTTAGGATCAGTGATGCCACCACTACAAAGAGGCTGGTTGCCTGTGGAGTCCTTCCTGGCTCTGTGATAGGCTCAGTCCTCCTTGTCCTCTACTTCTTGCAGATAATCCCAATGCCAAAACTCTTGCTGACCAAGTTCTCAGATAATTGAAAAAGGTAATTGAATCCCCCCATGATAAGAACACCCTTCTGTGAAGTCTAACACAGGAAAACACCCAGTGCCAAAACCATGGCTTAAAACTCAATATCAAGAAATGAATTACAGCACCTTTTGGAAAGTCGTCCACCCCAGGTAAATATGTCATCAATAAAACACCAGCAAAAGTTGATTCACAAGTCAGAGTTCTGGGAAATCATGTCACTAGTAACCCAGCTGTCAGCCAACACATGCCCATGTTAGTAAGAAAATTCTTCTATATTGCTCATCTTATAAGTAAGGGCATGGCAACTAGGTGCAGAGGTTATCATACCACTGTACTAAGTCCTCATTAGACCCATCATAGAGTATAATGCTCGCTTCGCTGTGTACCTGAGCAGACACATGCAGAAAACAGAATGTCCAGAAAGCTTCTTTACAAAAAGAACAGAGGAACTATCACAATTCTCTATGCTGCTCACCTGAAAATCCTGTCTCTTTACTTGGTATCATACAGACTTCTGAGAACTAATCTTTGCCTGGCATTCAAGGCATCCCTGGACCTTGTTATAATGAACCTTTTGCATTTCCAGAAAACAAACAGCATCAGAACTAGCAGATCAAAAGACCTAAATTGTTCTTGGGACATAAATAGGACATGATGGAGAGAAAGATGTGTTTTCAGAGAATTCTCATTCTCTGGGATAGGCTCCCCTTTCATGTAAAGCAGAGTTTCTCCCTAACGGTGTTTAAGTGCAACTTGGACCAATGGATGGGTAATCAGAAATTCATTGCTGGTCTGGCACCTATGTATCTGATTAACAGAGGCAATCAGTAAATCACCCTTACACAAATCATATCTGTGGATCACATTTGGGTTGTACCAATGCATGGCTAGGCTTATAAGGGCCCTAGTGGTCATTAGCCTAGTATACACTACCTATGAATACATAATTAGGCATATGTCTCCTTTCACATCATCTTTCTAATTAAGATGCTGAAAAGCACTGGCTTTTGAATATAGCTTCCTGGAATTAACAATGGTGACCTTAATTTAATGAGTCTCATTTGTTATCACCTTTTGAGAGTAAACCTACATCCAGAAAGTGACATAATCAACCAACCATAGTTTGCTACACTACTTATTATTTTGCTGCATGATTTTCTTGCTCTATCTTCGTGGAAGAAACTGGTATATGAATGACAGGCCACTAATTTTTTTCTAAAGCATATTCAGTCAGGATTAACTGACTGAACTGAGCTTAATGACAGTAAAATACAGCCTAGTCCAAGGTTTAATTAACATAGAAAGTGTTATATAAGATATGGTATTGTGGTTATGTACTGTGTGAGAAAATATTGGGTATTTTCCCCTCTTAGATCAGATGGACTAGGTCATGCAAAACATTTGCTAACTGAGCAAACCATATCTGAAGAACATCTTCATAAGAAATATTTCATATTCATATGCCAGTTTTTCACTCCTACCTGTCAGGTTTCCTTAATATTACCCACATTCCCCCTGGACACTCAACCTACTGTTGAGTGCATGATCAATATTTCTACAGTTTTGACTGCGGCTGGTAAATGGAGATATGGTTGTTCCCTGTTAGTAGCATATGGCCATATGGAAATATGAAACAGCAGTTCAGAGAAGTGAAGTTTGATATTGGAAATTATAAACTGCAAAAAAGTAAACCAATTAATTTCCTGCATTACTAGACAGTAACAACTCTCTTCTCCAGGACATTTTGTATAATTTGCATTATGCTATGCATTAAGATATATACCTGAGAGATGGTAGAACACTGTCATAGTAGCACCACGTTGCTGTCAAGTATGGCCGATCTGCATCTGTAGAATACAAGCGCCAGGCAGCCTGGAGTACAAAATTTAAGAAAAACAGTAATAAGTATGTCAATTCATTTACACGAAGCAGTTAGAAATGTGTTGATTGTCTGTGCATGACTTCAAGAGCTACAAACATTCCTATATGGCTTTTACCTTAAAATTATGAATCCAGAAGTGAAAAAATAGCAAGAAATACCTTAAGCTCATGACTTCTACATTAATATATACATACTTTATGCATATATTTTCAGGTTAGGGTGAACAAAAACAGTAATTTGCCACACAACCATTACCCTTTCTACTTCTTAATATTAATAGAGAGATTATTCCCATATTTTGTCTACATATGAGTGATATGAGCTGTTTTTTGGACACTATATATCTACATACATACAGTTAAAGCTCCAAAACATTGTGACATATTTTCATGGAACTTCCAGAAAGTTTTTTTGGGACAGCGTTGTGCAAAATCTCTCTGGATTTTGCCCCCAATGCAAAAATAACAGAGCAGTTACACTCTGGGTGCTAAGAATAATATTGCGTAATTTTTGTTATCATATAAATTGAAAATCTTTCTAGCCATTTAGTAAAAAAAATGAAAATCAATCATTTATATTTTGATAGCCTCTAAGGTGTTGCTCTGAAGGGAAGGGACAGTACACTTTTTTATTAAATGAATGTTTTGGAAATGTTGAAGTTATGTGTGCATTAATAGTTGAGACAGCAGCATGTGTTTGAAAATATTTATACTAATACGCCATTTCATCACTGATTATATAAGAGGAGTGACATTTCCTTTCACTTAAATTTTGCTGAGACTGCAATATGTATATCATTATACACATTCAATGAAGATGACACTTTTAATACATCATCATACCTAAACTCACCAATAAAGTGCACTTTATATGAAGTGTCATGACCTATTTCTGAGAATTTTTCTGAAAATTTCCATCAGATTCAGTGATACATTTATGCACTGAAAGATGCTACTAGTAGTCCTGCTTAGCCATTGGGTTGCTTTCTTTGTTGTTATCTGGGCCACAACAAGCTTTAGGTGACTAAGTAAATATCAGAATCATACATTTAGTGTGCTTTTATGGCACAAGAATTAAAATAATTAGTTCATATAAAAAATTATGTCACCCATCATTTTTAATGATGAAACCAGAAACACGGTTTATGTAAGTGCAGAAAAGTCATTCTGACCTTATCTGTTCCTGACTTATAAATATCAATATGTTATGTCTATATTGCAGACTCATCACATTTTTAAGACAGAAGACTTGGATACTTTTCCTAACCCAGCATATGGCATGAGCTATCATCTTTAAAGCAACATGGCATCAGTTACAACATCTAAGAATGCAGAGTTTCCTACAACTGTGTGTGTTAATCATTTTGATATGGGTTATAGCCTGCCACGGATTAATACCTGACAAGCGTCCAAAGCTTCTGGGCACCTTCCACATACTCAAGCTGTCAGCTCGATTAAAGTACAGGTTTGGGCACCAAACCCTTCACGGCCTTACTGCTGCTGAAGACCACGCTCCTCTGAGGTTTTCAAGGGTCACCAGTCAGCTTGTGCTGTTCCTTTGCTGGGCAAATAAGTTCCCCTCGTGGATAAGACCTACAATTCAATATTGTTTGTTTATTATTAATACTTTCCTCTTCAGGAAAGTAATTTTAAAGCTAGGAGTTTGTGTTTTAATGGATCGTCATGAGACTCTACTGTACTTTTAAATGGCAGCACTCTTTTTTTTCCTGCCAGTTTAAAAGCTGTTTATTTTACTTTGTGAGGCTGGCAAAGTATTTTGGAGTGCCTTTTACTGTATTTGTCTGAGATAAAGTGACTTTTAAGGACTTTAGTTTTTACCAGCATTTTCCAAGGAAAAGAAGCACCATTTTTGTATGTCCATGAAACAATCTGTCTGTCCCATGTTCAGTCCTTCTTCCAGCTATAAAAAGAAAAAGTTAAGCAAACAGCCTTTGCCATCACAGCAGGCTGGCAATATGCCTCAGCTGCAGGTGGCTGACTATGCTGTGGTTATTAGCTGTACCTCAAACTGATCCATTTTTTACCATGGATCTCTCTGGTGTAGTTCCTACAGTCACTATGAACCATCAGTTAGCCACATCCTTTACGGCTGTTGGGGTCCCCCCACAATGGACAAGGGACAGCCACTCTTGATGACCCTGGGAGAGGGAACAGGGAAGGCTTCCGTGCTTTGTCAGAATGTTGTGTCCATTCTTAGGGAAGCTGTTGCTGCCATTAACAACAGTGTTGGTCCCATTTTACCTGTCAAAAAGAATGAGAAAACTAAGCATGTAAATACTACTCCTTACATTTCCGCAGGCAGGAGTAGTTTACTGGGTCTGGCTCAGGATTTAATTCAGGCTATTAAACTTTCTTATACAGTAGATTTTGGTAAAAGAAGGAAGTAAAGATATTCAAGGTTCTGAATCTGGAAAGAAGGATGACAGGATGGATACAGGGTTTTCTCCTGAAATGTCTGATTCAGACTTGGAGAGCTCAGTTTCTGACACTCGCTCTGGGGGTAGGGGAATCAGAAAATACTATGAGCTGTTACAAAATGAATTTTCTGCACCCATTCCTCTAGTTCTGTCAGCTGTGCAGGATGTGTGTGTGCAACTGAGTGCAATTTTCCCTTCAGTCAGCCAGCTACCCCTAAAAAGGCTGATAGGATGTATGAAGTTTCTCAATCTTTTAAGTTTTTATACATTCTTCCCAAACCTGATCCAGCATTTATAGCTTTACATAATTCTTCTGCTGCTAACCACTTAATCAATTCCAAGCCTACTCTTTCTGATAAGGATGGGAAGATTATTAAGTATAAGAAAAAAGTGTATGTTTGCAACTTTTATTTTCAGAATATTGAATTTTCAAGCTCATATGTTAAAGTTTGTTCTGATTAAATGTAAAAAAAGTATGAGGAATGTTTTATCTGCAGTTTCTTCTTGTGAGGAAAAATCTACTTTAAATAATTTAATTTCTTCCCTTGTTTGAGTCTCTACTCATTGTATACAGAGTGGATATATAACTCCTGTTGATACTTCTAGGACTATGGCCACTGGTACTATTTTGAGGAGTTTTGTACAGCTGTGTTCTCAGACTATGTTAAAAATGAGATTTTAAATTCTCCGTTAGATAGAGATTTAGTTCTTGCCCTTCTGCTGCAGAGGTGATCAAAAAGTGTGATGAAAGGGACAAGTTGATACAGAGAATCTAAGATTTTTTTCAGCCCTCCTTTTCCAAGTCTTCCATGGGATTCTATATCTCCTCATCCAGTTTGGGTAAGAAACAAAATAAAGTCTCAGCAAAATACAGATAAGCAGACATTTAAGAAGAAATGGCAAGGGGGTTCAAAGAAGAATTCTGCAAACCCCTCAAACCGAGGACAATCTAATAAGTCAGAATGACTATTTAAGATATTCAGCCCCCCACACCCCCACCCTCACAGCTCACTTTTTGTTCCAGAAAGTCTGAATCACCACTTTTCTCTTTGGCAACAGATAATTTCAGACAAATGGGTTTTGAAGGTCATTACCAAGTTTACAGATGGTAGAGGGAGGGAATTCCTCCTTTCTGGGGGGTAAGTGCTCATCCTCCAGGTCAGACCAGACACACTTTTGTTTCCACCTATCCTTAATCCCATGATGTCTAAGAGGGTGATAGAACCAGTTCCACCTTCCCAGGTGGGAAAGGGGTTTTATTCAAGGATTTTTTTTTATTGCCAAAGAAATAAAATGCTTGGAGGCCACTTTCTGGATATTTCTATCCTAAAACCTGTTTGTGGCAGTGCCCATATTAATTGGGGTCCATATTAATTCATCAAAAACTAATTTTAGTGAACAGCCATTCATTGAACACAAACCAGCAAATGGCCATTCATTGATCACTCACTTCAGCTAATCTTTTTCTAAGGGAAGGGAATTATTTGCCCCCTACACTGACCATAAAAACTACATTACATCAAACCCATCAAGGTGGGGGCTATACTACCCATACCACTCAACATTATATATACCAACTCCGGGATGGCACTACAGTGGGGAAAAGGGCAAATTTCCTAATGCTGGCCAACTGACTCCTTTCCCTTAGAAATACATTTGCTGAAGTAGACATTCAATGAATGTCCATTTGTCGGTTTGTATTCAACGACTGGCCATTCTCTGGAAGTAGTTTTTGACAAATTTGTTTAGACCCATTAAAAGTGATGGCACCTCACAACCTGATAACTTTTCTTCCTCATTCAAGTGTCCTTCTAACAATAGATTTAAAAGATGCTTATCACATTCCTATTCATCCATTATTCAGATCTTTCTTAAGGTTTTCTATGTCTGGATCACATGATCAGTTCTCTACCTTACCCTTTGGACTCTGCACTCCACCAAGTTTGCTAACAAAGTGTCGAGCTCCAGTTATAGCTCATTACAGGTTACAGGGTATCCACATTTTCCATATTTTGATGACTTGCTTCTATTTTTATTTGCAGTCTTTTTCAAAATGTCAGGAATCTCTTTTTAAGTGAGACATCTCTTACACAAGCAGGGATTCCAAAAGAACATTCAAAAGTCATTCTTCATATCTCCTCACAGAATGGTGTTTCTGGAACATAGACACCGCAGTTCAGAGAGCTTTTCTTCCACAAGAAAAAAAAATAGATCTATATTTAGATCTATTTCTAGTCTATTCCACTCAGACTTTGGTCACTATGAGGGAACACCTCAGGATTTTGGCTCTCATGGCTTCTATGATTCTCACGACAGCCCTGGCAAGAGTCAACATGAAAAAGATACAGTGGCATCTGAAGTTTCTCTGGTTCCAACACACCTTGCCTTTTCAGATCCCAGTGCTGGGGTTTGTCAGAAAGGAAATCACTTGCTGGGGACAACAGGTATCCCTTAATCCATGGCTCTATTTCTCTCTCCCTTTTCCAAAGCAGTCAGTTACCACAGACACCTTGGACTTCACATGGGGAGCAGTTTGATGAGAGATAAAAGTACAAGGTGTGTGGGATACCATGGAGAGAAGCAATCACATAAATATAAAAGAGATGCTTAAGCTAAACAAAGGACTCAACTCTCTGAATCATCTTTAATCTCTGAGACGTCTTCAAGCTGTTACAGACAATACCATTGCCATGTGGTACATCAACAAAAAAGGAGGAAACAGGTAAAACCCTCCCTGCAGACTAGCCATGTTAGCTTGTAATATAGCATCACAGCACAATCTCACTTTCCAACCATCCTATATTCCATAGGATAACAAATGTGTGCCAGGCAAGCTAAACAGGAGAAAGACAGACCCTCATGAATGTAAACTAGATCAGGGGGTCTTCCAAGATTTGTTCCATTTGTGGGTAATTCCTCAGGTAGACCCCTTTCCACTAAAATCAAGGATACTTCTGTAGATTCAGAAGGAACTCCCAAGATCTTTTTCGTGACTCTGGCCCAGGCAACAATTGTTCTCCCTTCTTTTGGAAATGGCCAGGGGCAATTACCACAAGCTTCCTCACAGACTGAATCTACTCACACCAGAACAGGGGTGTTTGATACAACTCGACACCAATCAACTTCAGCTGACTGCCTGGATGAAAGGATCTTAATTTCCATTTAAGTACCTGGTTACTCCAGAAATCCAGCAGGTACTAATGGCAACAAGAAAGCATGTTACTAGAAAATCATATATTATCAAATGGAAAAGGTTTTCTAGTTGGTGCCAGCAACATAACTAGCACCCATTCAGGGCTAGTTGCTCTCTGTTTTTACAATATCAGTGAGAGTTAGTCTTCTATTTCCTTTCATACTCCTCCATCAAGGTTCAATTATCGGCCATTTCAGCATGTCTACC
This sequence comes from Protopterus annectens, assembly GCF_019279795.1. Classification (NCBI taxonomy): domain Eukaryota; kingdom Metazoa; phylum Chordata; order Ceratodontiformes; family Protopteridae; genus Protopterus; species Protopterus annectens. The sequence continues at coordinate 945,760,139 of NC_056743.1, read as the reverse complement.
AATGGATCCAATGCATTCTCATGTCAAAACATTTTAGAAAGGGATTTTGCATAAGAGGCCTTCAAGAAAACTGGTGTCCCCTCATTGGGATCTTTATTTTGTGTTAGAGAAGCTACACATACTCCATTTAAACCAGTTAACCTGTCTGACCTAAGGCTCTTAACATGGAAAACAGTTTTACTGATTGCTCTGACTTCTGCAAGAAGGGTATCAGAGGTGCAAGCTCTTATGGTGAGACAACTATATCCTTTTCCACAAGAATAGGGTTTCTTTGGGAACTAATCCACCTTTTATGCCTAAAATTTTATCAAGTTAACATTAATCCAAACTATCCATCACCCCATTTTCTTTCCTGAACCCCCAAAAATGAGGGAGAAATGATACACCATACCTTGGATGTCCACAGACAACTCAGATACCATCTTCATAGAACTAAATCTTCTAGATCTTCAGATCAATTCCTCATCTCTTGAGAAGGGGCAACCTGTCCAAAACAAACTATTTGCAAATGGCTGACTGACCACACAAAAAATATATTCTAAGCAGGGCTAAGGCCTACCCTGCCAGGGCTTTAGCTTCATCTATGTTTTTTGGAAAGGGCTGGAATCTAGAAACTGCAACTTGGTCCTCTGTACATAATTTTACAAAGACTATAAGCTTGTTTCCTTCTCTAGGTCTAGAACAGGCTTTTCAAGGACCATTCTCTCTAGGGGCTCCTAGACTCTTCTCCTTCCACCTCCAGAATGTACGAAGGTAGGGTAATTTACACATACAGTTAATGCTACTGCAGCAGTGATCAATATGATGAACATAGAACAATTATGTAAGTAAACCTACCATAACAGTAGATGTTCAAATGATCACTGCTGAAGTAGCCACTCCCTCCCTTCCATTCCCCTTGTTTGTTTTTTTTTTTTGTGTGTACATGTGTGTTGACTATTCCAGGGTGTGGTTGCTTAGTTTTAACACCTTTTATTGAATTATCACTTAAGACATAGGAAAACATGACACCAAAAAGTAGAAACTCACAAGGAGTAAATGCTCTGTACACCCCACACAATCCAGTAATAAAAGTCAGTAACACACACAGGTACCGGAGCGAAACACAGCTACTGTATTCCAAAAGCATCCAAGGACGATAACACAATCCAAGACCAACTCTTTTATTACACCAACAGGACAGGTTCGTTAAGCGCTTTAACCCAACAGGGCTTCATCAGACCATGAATCATTCCATGCAAATGCATATTATATACAAAAACAGGCCCCAAAACTGCAATTAAAGCCATTTTTAAAGTGACAGCTTCCCATTCATATACAAATACACTCATCTAAACATACATCAACATAAATTCATATGGTCTACTCATTTACTGCACATAATAGAAAACATCTATATAAAATCCATAAAATATACAAATTCTTATATTTTCTTTACATGAGACCAAAATAATGAAAAAATATAAAACATATATTTATTTAAAACATATATATATATTTATTTAAAAAATATATGTCTCTCAACACCATAGGTTTTCAAAACTATCAAAGATATTATTAAAAGATGTATTAAATCACTGTATACATAGTTATTACTCTAAGTTTCAAAGTTCCCAGGATAAACATAATTAAAACTACCTCAAACCTCTGGGTTTTAAAAAAGGTTTCAGGGGTACCTTGTCGTTAAGACCTGGATAGGAGTCTGCCCTAAACCGGATTATCCATTTAGTTTCCCGTGTTTCTGTTCGATTCCTAATGTCACCACCTCTAGAGCTGATAGAAATCACTTAAATAACTCTAAATGTGAACATGTACATGCCACCTCTCTCTAACACATGTTTAGAGAGTGCATTAACCATAGACTTTATCTTAATCTGATACATATGCTCACGTATCCTGTCTCTTGTCTGTCTTCCCAATATAGTATCCATCACATGCTATACAAGTAGCAAGATAAACCACGTGTTCGGACAGACAGTTGGCAGAGGCATGAAATTCATACCTAATACCATGCAAAGGTTGTACAAAACTACCCCCAGAATCTATTAAATAACAGAAATTACATCAGTTACAGGGGAACGTACCAAACTCACAAAAAACATTCTCTTTCCTTCCATTCTTAGGGTAACACAACAACTTATTCAAATTGGATCTATTTTTATATGCGAAACATGGCATGTCACCTACTACCTCCCTAATATTAGGGTCCACAGTCCCTCCCAATGTGACCTGATGACATCCTTAAAATCACCCACATCCTTAGTATAAAAAAGGGGTATTCTAACACTATTGCACTTCACTGATACTACTAAGCACTCAACCTCTCCCTGGTCTGTAGCGGTTCCCTTGGAATCTGAAAAATTTTGCAAGGTATTAGGTATGACTTTCATGTCTCTGCCAACTGTCTGTCCGAATATGTGGTTTATCTTGCTATGTGTGTAGCATGTGATGGATACTATATTGGGAAGATAGACAGGAAGCTTAGAGACAGGATACGTGTCCATATGTATCAGATTAAGATAAAGTCTATGGTTAATGCACTCTCTAAACATATGTTAGAGAGAACTGGCATGCAAATGTTCACATTTAGAGTTACTGAAGTGATTTCTACCAGCTCTAGAGGTGGTGACATTAGGAATCGAACAGAAACACAGGAAGCTAAATGGATAATCAGGTTTAAGGCAGACTCCTATCCAGGTCTTAATGACAAGGTACCTCTGAAAACTTTTTTAAAACCCAGAGGTTTAAGGTAGTTTTAATTATGTTTATCCTGGGAACTTTGAAACTTAGAGTATTAACTATGCATACAGTGATTTAATATATTTCTAATAATATCTTTGATCGTTTTGAACACCTATGGTGATGAGAGACATATTTTTTTAAATATATATATATATATATATATATATATATATATATATATGTTTTATATATTTTCAGATATTACAGATTTTACACATCCAGATACACATATTAGGCATAAATTCAATCATTACACATATTGTAAGTCTAGGAATGTGATTTATTTGGCTATGTGCCAAAAATGCAACAGTTTTTATGTAGGGAAGACCAATAGGACACTTAGAGAGAGGATAAGAGAACATGTTTATGCCATTAGCAGAGAAAATGAAGTTTTTAGTATTAGAATCTATATACCCTACTGAGAGGTTAGGCCACATAAGTAATTATACAGAGAAAGAGGAAGGGAAGTGGATAGTTAGGTTGCAAGCAGATAGGGGACATGGTTTAAATAATAGAGTTTCATTGAAACCATTTCTGTTAGATCGAGCCTTGAAACATTAAGTCCCTGTTAGATATGTATTAGTATAAGTAAGATATCTTCCCTTAATAGTCTTTTCTGTTATATAATGAGAAGTTATGTACCTACCATAACGTTCCATGTTAGTTGTCTTCTCTCGCCTTCTTTCTTACTTGATGGGTTCGGAGCCGATCCTTGGCTCCGACTCGGCACTTGCTAAGCTTGAGAGTCACTTTTACCAGCTCGAGGCAGCCCCATATCCCATGATGCAAGGCGGTAAGTACCCAGATCTCGTTTGATGACAAAAGGGCAATAGCACCTAGCATAATAACTTCCCAAAGGAAGAAAGAAGAAGAGAAAAACCTGCAGTATGGTAGAAGGACCAGCTCTGTATGGTCTTCAGAAGTGTAATTCCTTGTAGAGAAAGGTCTGTCCAGGCCTGGGGGAAGGAGGGAGGGTCGCAAAAAAGAAGGCGAGAGAAGACAACTAACATGGAACGTTATGGTAGGTACATAACTTCTCAATGTTAAGTTGTCAATCTCGCCTTCATTCTTGCTTGATGGGACTGCGTCCCTAGCACCTCTATCCTGGGTGGCTCAATGGAACAGACTCTTGAGAACGGTAGAGCCAAAACTGGCTCTGTCCCTGGAGGCCAAATCCAATTTGTAATGGGAAACAAAAGTATGAGGAGTGGCCCAAGTGGCCGCTGCACAAATAGTGTCTAAAGGAAGTCTAGCTTGAAAGGCTGTAGAAGTAGCTAAGCTTCTGGTTGAATGTGCTTTAGGTTTCGAGCACAGCTGTTTTCCCCTGAGCCGATAAATTTCAGCGATGACAGAAGAAAGCCATCTAGATAAGGTCACTTTTGAGACAGGAAGGCCTTTCTTGTTATCAGCATAGGAAACAAAGAGTTGATCGGATTTTCTGAATTGTTTTGTTCTGTCCAAGTAATATCTGAGTTGGCGGTGGACATCAAGACAATGTAATTTTGTTCGATCTGTTTGAATAGTTTGGAAAAATACAGGAGATCAATGGCTTGATTCAAATTAGTCTTTGAGGCGACCTTAGGCAAAAAGGTCGGATTAGTTCTCAATGATACTCTGTCTTTGTGGAAGACCAAATGGGGGGGGGGCGAACAGATAGAGCATGAAGTTCAGACACCCTCCTAGCCGATGTAATAGCAACCAGGAATAAAGTTTTCCATGAAAGAAATTTCAGGGAACAAGAAACAGCTGGCTTGAAGGGGGGAAGAATCAAGGATGTCAGCACTAAATTTAGGTCCCATTGAGGAGGAGGACTCCTGACTGGAGGCTTCAGGAGGAAAATTCCTTTCAAGAAGGCTCTACAAAGCCTGTGGGACATAATGTTGTGATCTGCGAACCCGACATGAAACTTCGAGATAGCAGCCAACTGTGGAAGAAGAGGAGCCCGCGTGAAAAATCTCCGCTAAGAAATCTAAAACTGCTTGAACTGGAGCAGTGAAGGGATCAATATTCTTGGCTTTAGCCCAATAAGAAAAACGTTTCCATTTGCTCGTATAAATCCTCCTGGTAGAGGATTTTAAGGAAGCTACTATGATGTCTCTAACAGGGTTAGAGATCATAGGAAGCCTGGCTAAGGAAGGAAGTGGAGCAACCATGCTGTGAGGTTGAGAGAAGGGACAGACCGGTGCAGCTGACAGGATTGGTGAATCAGAAGATCTGGCACTGGGTCCAGATGCCACGGCTGCACCAAAAGGTGACGATGGAGGAACGGAAACCAAATTTGTCGAGGCCAATAAGGAGCAATGAGAATCAATTTGGCTCTCAAAACGGTTGCTGTCTGGATAACTTGAGGGATCAGAGGAAATGGAGGAAAGGCATAAAGAAGTCCCTGGGGCCAATCCTGGGTCAGAGCGTCTCTGGGGGGATGGCCTGGCAGTGGGAAGAGAGAGAAGAAGTCTGGGCATTTGCTGTTTTGGGGAGTAGCAAAAAGATCGCAACATGGGCGACCCCATTCCAGAAAAATCTCTTCCACTATAGATTGTTTGAGAGACCACTCGTGAGGCATGAGAATAGCTCTGCTCAATCTGTCCACTAAAATGTTGGTTTTCCCAGGGATGTGCGTTGCTACCAGAAACCGATGAGAGGAGATCGCCCATTGCCAAAGTCTGAGCGATTCTCGACACAAGGGGTAGGACTTGGGTCCGCCCTGTTTGTTGATATACCAAACTACAGACATGTTGTCTGTGTGGACTGCAATTGTCCCTACGGGAAGAAAGTCGTTGAGGGCTTGCAACGTTAAAAGCACTGCTCTCATCTCTAGGACATTTATGTGCAGGTGGTATTCGAAAGGTTGCCACGTCCCATGAACCATCCTGCCCTGATAATGCCCCCCCCACCCGATCAGGGAGGCATCCGTAGTGACAGTGGCTACCGGGGATGGGGGTACAAAGTGTCTGCCTTGGTGAATCTGGGGAGAAGTGATCCACCAAGCAAGATGATTCTTGCAAATCTGTGTCACCAGTATTTGGTGACACATTGGAAGTTGTTGGTAAGACCACTGAGTGAACAACATCCATTGAAGAAGGCGCATATAGAAGCGAGCCAGGGGAAGAAGGGTAATGGCCGCAGCCATGAGGCCTAACACCTTTAGAACCATTCTGGCCTGTACCTTCTTGTTGGCTAGAATGATCCTGACGTGACTTTGAATGTCTGAGATTCTTTGATCTGTAAGGGTAGCTGACATCCGAACAGTGTTTAAGTTTGCGCCTATGAAAGTAATAGACTGGCAGGGCAATAAGGATGATTTTTCGGAGTTGATCGAGATGCCCAATTGAGAACAAAGATTTATTGTGTAATCCCTGGCTTGAAGAAGCTGATGCCTGGTGTTGGCTGAAAGGAGCCAGTCGTCGAGATACGGAAACACCTGGAATCCTTGACGTCTCAGGTGAGCCGTGACCACTGCCATACATTTGGTGAACACTCTGGGGCTGTAGTGAGACCAAAGGGCAGGGCTCTGAACTGGAAATGACTGGACCCCAGCCGAAAGCGGAGAAATCTCCTGGAGCGTCTGTGAATTTTTATGTGATAGTACGCATCCCGAAGATCTATTGAGCACATCCAGTTGTCCTTCTGTAAGAAGGGCAGAATTGACTGAAGAGTGACCATTCGGAATCTTGTCTTCCTCACAGACTTGTTGAGTCTGCTGAGATCCAATATTGGTCTCCAGTCTCCCGTCTTTTTGGGGACCAAAAAGAACCTTGAGTAGATTCCGGGCACTGAATGATCTGTTGTAACTGGCTGAATGGCTCTTTTTTGCAGTAGTTTTAAGACTTCTAACCCTGCAATTTCCCTTAGACCGGGTGGTACATCTGGAAGGGAATTTGAGTGATAGAAAGGACTTTCCTCGAAAGGAATTTTGTAACCCTCGGATATGATCGACTGTACCCATCTGTCTTGAGTGAGGGAACGCCAGGCTTCTGGGTAAAGCGATAGTCTTCCCCCAACTGCCTCCAAGGATGGACAGCCGGGCAACATCTCAGGGATGCTGAAAGGGCTTGTCAGAGAGAGGCTCTCTGCTTCCCTGGTTTTGTGGACCCCCTCTGCCTCTAGAGCGGCGTCTGTTATTGTTACCCCCTCTGCCTCTAGGGGTAAACTGACCACGTGAATCCGGCGTGACTCCTTGGGATTTGCGGAACCACATTTTGCCACCCTTCTGCCCTTTGGGGTAAGGTCTAGAAGGGGTGGAAAAACGGACCCCTACGGCAGAAAGAGTCTTGCCGTCCTGCTCACACCTGGTCAACGTTTCCTTCACTTGAGGGCCAAACAAAGCTGACCCATCAAAGGGAGAGTTTGTGAAGGACGCCTTAAAGGGATCTGCAAAATTACAGAGCCGCATCCAGGCTTGGCGTCTAAGAGCCACACCTGTACCTGCGGCCCTACTCGCTCCATCTGCAGCATATGATATCAGTCGCATGGAGGAGTTAGCAATAGAATTAAGGGTTCCTAGCTGCGAAGCAATTTTTTCTTGAGCCCCTGCAGCTGTAGGATCCTGTACTACTTCACCTAGCTCCTTAAGGATATCCCTCTGGAGTCTGGTGAAGTGACATAGGTAGTTCAGCGAACGCATCGCAAAGGTCGCTGAAGAGAACATCCGCTTACCATACCTATCCATGGTCCTAGAGTCCTTATTAGGAGGATGGACAGGTACGGAAGGATCTGCAAGTTCCTTCTTAGTGGCAGCCGCCACCACCATGGCATCAGCAGGGACACCTTTCGTGAGGAATTGCTTGTCCGACGGGGCAGTAATAAATTTAGAAGGCCTCCTAGGGACTGGCTCTACAGAGTCAGGAGCAGCCCACACCTTTCGAGCAATAACTTGCATAAGGGGGTCGAAAGGCGGAGACACCCAGGAGGTGGAGGGCCGAGATCCAAACGCCTCCAGGTATACCGACTCATCCTCAGAGGGATTATTGGTGGGCCAGTTTCCCCTCTGTCTAAGGAGTTCTAGGATGTCTGAAAAGGAGACATCCTCAGAGGGGGATCTTGGGGATCCCTCTGACTCATCTAAGTCAGTATCTGAAGTGATAGACTCGGGGGAGTCTACGGGTTTCCTCTTACAGGTCCTCTTTCGCGGAGGATCTCCTGACTGATCAGGAGAATCCTCGGAAGAGGGGGTTCTTCCCAGTGGGGAAACCTGAGGCGGAGGATCTCTGGGTCCGGGAGCAAGAGAAGTGGCAGAGATATCGATAGGCACCATAGAGGGAGGAGCTAAGGGAACAGACTGCTGGCTGAGTCCAGTGGCCAGCACACTCTTCATCACCTCGAAGGCTCCCCTCCCAGGGAGGTCCGAGAGAACCCGTTCCGAAGAACCAGGAACTCCAGGACCCACTGAAAGGGAAGTCTCTGAGGCAGATGTTGGAGCCGAGCTCACCAAGGCCGAGGCTCCAAGGGGAAGAGTGGGGTCGGACAAGGGTCTGATGCCACTCACCCCCTCGGAGGAGACCAGGGAAGCCCGACCACCGAATCCCTCTAAGGAAGGTCTCGAAGAGGAGATAAGAGTAGAGGCTGAAGGAGCAGAAGGGGGTATCTGTCCCTCAGCCGTAGCAGAAACCATTCCCGAAGACTCCAACTCCAAACTCTGGGGTAGAGTCGAAGGAGGAACTGCAATGGGGTGTGGACTAATAGTCGTCTGTTGAGACAGACTATGTAGCATCTGGGCCAGTGCCTGTGATTTTAATAATCTACTGACCACTCTCTCTAAATCATGGTCAGAAAGCCTGGATGATCGGCTCCGATGGCTCCGTTCCGAGAGGAGAGGAGAAGCCGGAGCCGAGAGTATCGGCTCCAAGGAAGGGGACCTAGATCTCTTCCTCGAAGGAACCATCGGAGCCGACGAAACCATGGAAGCTGTCGGAGTCGACAACTTTTCAGCACCGACAGAAAGTTTCGATGCATCGGCTCCGGCCGGAGCCGATACAGACATAAAAGTAAGGGTGTCGGAACCGGTCGGCGCCGACACCGAAGCCTGAGCCACATGGTGATCGGAACCGATCGGAGCCGACACCGAAGTGGCCGAACCAGAATCGGGTTTGTGCAAACCAGAATTGGCTCCAGCCAGAGCCGATCTCGACTCTGAAAGAGTCGGAGCCGAGGCCACAGGCTTGGACACAGAAGCCTGGGCCTTGGAAGACTTAGAAGTCTTAGATGGAGCCGACTTAGCCGAAGAGCCCTCCGGCTTAAGTAGGCCCCTCAAAATCAGCTTATTTCTCCTATCCTGCAGGACTCTCTGGCTAAAAGAATGACAAATCGCACAAGAGTCCTGCAGGTGGAGAGGTCCCAGGCAGTATAAGCAAGAAGTGTGACCGTCTGTCAGAGACATCTTCTGACAGCACGAGTCACACTTCTTAAAGCCTGAGACCCTTTCCTTAGACATGGTGTAAAAAACACACACACACAACACCTGTCCAAGAAATATAACAATCCCAAAAAAAAAAAGAGAAACTATTCTCTTACAAACACACACACACCCTAAGAAGGGGGGGATGGGATGGGAGAAGGCCTGACTAAAAACTTTAAGGGAGAGAGGGAATTTTAGTCAGAAAGGGACCAAAACTAGTCTAAAACTATTAAATTTAAGTCTAAAAATAACTTTAAACTGAAAAGAGGGGCAAAGAAGTAGTGTATAAATCACTTACCAGGAGCTGGTAAAAGGAGGACCTCATCAGCGAAGCGGCAAACGAGATCTGGGTACTTACCGCCTTGCATCATGGAATATGGGGCTGCCTCGAGCTGGTAAAAGTGACTCTCGAGCTTAGCAAGTGCCGAGTCGGAGCCGAGGATCGGCTCCGAACCCATCAAGCAAGAATGAAGGCGAGATTGACAACTTAACATTATATGTTTTTAGATCCCATTTATATTCATAAAAATATATGTTTTAATTGTTTGAAGTCCTTTTTGACTGTACTTTTTGTATGTATTATGTGTTTTCTAGAAGAATCAGCATATATAAGCTATAGTTATGATGTAATTATTTTCTACTATGTTGAATATTTGAATGAAGAAGTTTATGACGTGTTTGCTCCCCCACCCCCTATTTTATACACATGTATACACAAACGTTTTTATACACATGCAAATTGTTTTTATATATACAGTAGCTGTGTTTCCCTCTGGTACCCGTGTGTGTTACTGACTTTTATTATAAGAAAACATGCATTTATATAAAAGAAAACAAACCATTTTAATATGTTACTAGTTACAAACATTATGTATCACATGTTTTTTTTGTATAACTATCATCAGTCCAACATTACAGAAATTACTCAATTCTTGCCTTCCCCAAATCTCACTCTTCCTCCAAATCCTCATACATGCATGCATTGTTCCCTACCCTTTCCTAAATACCCAACTTCTAGTTCTTTTATCTCTGCTACAATATTCAATACTTCAAACACAGCTGGTTTAGACTTTGATTTCCATTTTCTCGTAATTTTTTTTTCTTTCCGCCACCAGAATTAATTTTAGCAAGGCCTTACTATGTACAGGCAATTCAGACCGTGTATCCCAGTTCAAAAAAATAATTTCCTTAACTACACACATTTGCTCACCCAATATTTCTGACAGAGTAATCTATATGGAATTTTTGCAGTCCACTAACTCATACTCCCAAAACATATGTTCCCAGTAACCTCTTTCTTCCCCATCACAATATCAACATTTGCCATCTACCCGAGGACAAATTCTTTAGAGTCTTCTTGGGGCTTTAAATACCTATGCAAACACTTTCAAGCAAAAATCCTAAATCTTCTACACTTTGTTGCATACTTTGGAGCTATACATATTGGTTACTTATTTTTTGTTCTTCCTAGCATTGTCTTCTCAGGGATCAGCCTCACTTTCTCTGTTAACAGGAAAGCTTTGAAGGGCTTGGCATCCCAACTTGTCTTTTAGTCAGCTCAGCTTCACCTGCCAGACAGTTTGGGCATGTGGAAGGTGCCCTGACATTTTGAAAGCTTGACTGCCATTTTATCCTCAGCAGGATATAAACCGTATAGCCAAGGCTACTGCAGCAGCAATCATTTCAACATCTATGTTAAGTGTACTTACACAACTGTACTTTTTCTTGGCTTCATCATGAATCTAATGACAATGGGGATAATAAAAAATAAATTAATTTTAATGCTAATGCTGTGTACAGTACTAGATATGAAAATAGTAAAAACAAAGTCAAGTTTCATTTATTTATTGAGATTTGAATACCAGGAAAGTCCAACTGGTTAGGAGCCTATTTTAGCAGAAGTTTGGGGAGAAAAGCTCCAATGTACTACAAAATATTTTAAGAATAACAGTTTTACATTCTTTAACATAATACAAAACAAATACAGTTTAAATAATTATATCAAGTTAGATATAATATGAAAACACTGGCTAAGAATGGACAGGGAAATTTTAGACAGTTTACAGTATAAAGAAATTAAAGTTAAGATAGTATAATACAAACAGGAATGGCAATACAAAGTCCGAGAAAAGCAGAATTATTATCTACATCTTTAGAGAAAAAGCCAGGGGAGAGACATTGAAAGAAGTAAGGAAGTGAGTAAGATGAGGCAGTAAGGAGATACAAGGTATGAATATGTATTTGTCCACATTTAGGGATATAGTTTATCCTAGTATTATACAAGAACAGAGCCAGCTTTTGGCTGGTCTTTCACAATGTTATTAAAGAATGGGACAAAGGGTACTGACCTGACGGACAGAGATAAGGAGTTCCAAGATTTAGCAACATGATACCCACATAGACAATGGCCAGCATATTTGATTTGGTTTGTAGACAGACATGAGTTTTTGGTCACTGGATCATAATGACTGACTAGGAACATAGTTGTGTAGAATGTTATTTAGTACTGGACAACCAGATGGATTATGGATAATTTTGAATCAGTAAGAAGCTGTATATGTGTGTTAGTGGATGGGTAGTTCTAACCAATTTAGACATTTTACAATGGCGGGCTCAGAAAGGGGAATGTTGCAGCATTGTTCATGTTTTGATTTTTGTAATGCCTGAAGATTAGCAAGGATGGGAACACCATAAAGAAGCGTGGAAGAGAGATAAGTAGTGGCAAATGTAGCTTTAGTTGTATTGGTGAGAAAGTTTTTGGCTGTATAAAGCATCCCTAATTTTTGATGAGTTCTTCTTATGCAATTTTGTATATTATATGCAGGTTGAATCTAAGATTATCAACCACTATCACCCCTAATAAGTTGCTATGAGAGGTGACTTCAATGATTCTATTATCAAGAGAGAGGACTTTAAACTTTGTTTTTTCATGAGATAGGGTTTGGGCAAATATTGTAGCAGTTAGTTTTTTTTTCCAGGGATGCACATGATTTGTGAGTTACAAAGCCATGTTTCAATTTCTGTTAAAGGTTCCTGAGTATTTTTTGGGATGCATACTGTGTCAGATATCCAAATGAGTATGGAATCATCTGTGTACTATACTAGGGAGGCCTGTTGTGTGGATATGTGTAAGATGTTGGTGAGACTGTTAAAGAGGAGGGGACAAATCAGACAGCCTCATGGTACAGCAGTGGTCACTGGAAGGTATGGAGAGAAGGTGGAGTGTCACTTTTCTGATACCTACTGGACGGCTAGGTTCTGAACCACAGAAGGGTGGGCTGAGAGAGACCTAATGAGGACATCTGAAGTAGAAGTTTGCTGTGACAAACTGTGCTGAAGGCTTTAGACAAATCTAGAAATGAGGAGGAAACTAGTTTGCCATTATCTCTATTGACAGCATATATAGGTTAGAAGTGCAGTGTTAGTACTATGGAAGGACAGAAGTCATGTTGTATAAGGGATAAAGTATCTTCTGCAGGAAGAATTTCTAACAGCTGTTTTTGAATACATTTCCAAGTATTTTGGAGATGGGGGATAATACTGCTATAGGTCTAAAGTTAGTAATGTCTGTTGAATGTATTCCTTTGTAATAATGTCTGACTTTTTCCAAAGAGAGGGAATATGGGATTCCTGGATTGACCAATTTATAAGGATTGAGATGGGGTAGGCAATGTTACCAGTTGCTTTTTTAAAGGTATTCACTTGGAAGGCCATCAGCTGAAGTACAGTACGGTTTGAATTTAAGAATAGTTTTATATATAACATGTGGGCACAGCTTTGAAGGTGAAAGTGGATGTGGTGATTTGTGGCTATTGGGCAGGGTTAGGATTAGATGTTGGGTAATCCTTGGTTAGAGATACTATACTATCTAGGAAATAAGGGTTGAATTGTATTGAGGTTTCAAATGATGAGTTATTAGGAGGGGTTAGGGTTGAAATTATGGCCGGCTATTTAAAGTATTAGGAAAGTTGTACTGCATTTACAGCATCAACTAAGTAGAAGATTTTTAGGCAGCTTGCCCAAGGTCAAATTATAACAGACACTAATCATTTCACAGCCAAAACAAAGCAATTAGCAGAGAGGTTCCAAGTACAACAGGTTTTCTTTCATTTTACTGAATGCAGAAACCTGTTAGCCAGGAAGACTAACTGTCATCTTACTTCTCAACTGTACAGATTTTTGAGGACTGTCCAGATCTTTGCCTCAGATTTTGGTCTGTTTTTCATAAAATTGTGGTTTTCTAACAAATCATTGGCAAATCGTTGAAGATTAAAGTCAGAAAATAATGACAGACATTTGAATTTCAGACTTCATACACTATATCAGATTCACGGTAATGCAAAACCTGTTATTCTATCAACTTTCTAAGTCTGTAATGTCCCTATGTTTGGGCCTTTGCCCCCCCCCCCCATTACTTATGGCTTTGTCAAGATTTTGTGCTCTAAGAAGTTGAGAGGTATGATGTCATATACAATGTAATCTACTGGTCAAGAAAAACGACAGTGGCCAACTTAGTGGTCATTAATGATAATGCTGCTTACATTAGTGTATATTTAAATAATAACAAGAGTAATAGAAGAACAACAGACATTTTCTAAATAGTTTATAATAAGACTAATGTTTCTGTTAAGAATTGTTTTAACATTGCAGGAACAACAGTTTTAAGTATTGCTATATGGACATTGGATTGTACATTAGCAACTTTTATTAATGCAACACTGGAAATTTGGTAAGGATGTTGTTGCTTTAAACCAGTATGATGAATTATTTTCTAATATTTCCACAATCAGTAGAGTAGTTAAGTACAGCAAAAAGAGCAATCTTTAAGAAGACAAAATGGAGGACATGTGGGGTGGGTAACAGGGGAAATAGAAAAATGGAAGAACAAGCACTTCAAAAGGATTTGTAAATACAATACTTTCTTTAATTATATCTATCTTGTTTGACTTTTGCAAACTTGCATATTGAGGTCATTAAAAGTTTTAATTTTGCACCACTGCATTCACTGCTGCAGTATGTTAGTACATTTGTTTCCACAGGGAGACTGAATTCAAAAATATGATGATGAGAAATACTGTGGTTACCAGTAATGCAAAAGTATCTTCACATTTATTTTGAAAGAAAACCAAAAGAACACCCAATAATGTCTCTCTTTTTTGTTAAAAGTTTTAGTAAGCATAGTATGCTACTAATTTTAGAAAGTTTGAAGTTAAACACCCCTCAGTTCTTAGAAACAACTGTATGATATGAATATTTGCCAAGATGATAATGTTACAGCTGTTATTTTAGACATTAGCCATGACTGATATCTACAAAATGAAAAGCTGACTTACAGAATGAAATGTCTTATTTCTGATATCCCCAGATTCCGCTGTGGCGACCCCTAACTGGGAAAAGCCAAAAGACACAAACAAACTGAACTATTATTGAAGCCAATATTTATGAATACATATGGGTATTGAAGAGAGAAAGAAGAATTCCTGAATTTCGTTAAAGCCACATGAACTGAGTGATGTGATATTTTAGTGACTAGTGGTAAAAAATCATTGTGTTTTAGTATTATTGAAGAAGGCAGCCAAGAGGGAGTAAGACAATTATTTTTTAAAATGTCACTGTGTATCAATAGACAAATTAAAATGTAAGTAGATTTTTATGAGTTAATTTTCAACACAGTGTGTTCAATTACTCCTGTCATTGTGAGAAGCTACTGGATCTCCCAGAGGTCCTAATTATGCACGTAGCTATCTGGTCTCCAAAGAATATAACGTTACTCATTTGCAATTTGCATAAGCAAAATATAGAACATATTGGCCATTTTACTGACCTTTTTTTTACTGAAACAACAGACATCATCATTTTCAAGGGTTTTTCTGCTAATAGGTTAATGCTATACTTCACTAAATGGATCTACATGAAGCTTTGAGAAATGTCCTTCTCTTGTTGTAACACTATTTAGGATGAATAGTGATTTGGGGTCTGTCAGTAACAGAAAACAAGTGGATAAAAACAAAATATAACAGTTATCATGAGACATGGAAACAATAATTTATTAAGATCCAAGTTTAAAGAGAGTCATTTGTAACACTGCATAAAGTAACAAATGTGACCACTGAACCATCTTTTTTGTATACAGTTTCAAAATCTGGACATAATGAGTAAAAATTAATTTTGAGGCAACAGCTATAGCAATCTGTTTTATTTTATGTATGTTAACTTGGTTAGACATACCATGATGAAGCCCATTTTAGAGGGGACAAGGGGGATTCCAAGTTGGATGACTTTAGTGCAGTTTTAGAAATACTTTACCAAATGTTTAGTAGCTACATGAAGATTTTCACATGAGCTTAAACAACACATTAGAGATGTAATGCAACACTTTGGGCGTGCATATATTTTCTAAAAGCTAGTACAACGCAATGAACTAATTTTCTTAGAACTAAAACAGTTATACTATAAGATGCTCTCTAGGTAAATACATACATGAGCCCTTATTTTATTATATAGTAGCATTCCATTGTATAAGCTGCACATGATTAACCCAAGGACGTAGCTTGGATGAGAGAGATGAAACATCTCTTACACCTGTATTCTACTGTAAGTAGGTAGGCAGGCAGTAATTTCATGTAAGTACAGAGTACACCAAATATAATTAGTGTGTTCTTAAAGTCAGAGGTCAAATAGCATTTTATGTTTGATGCTTCTGTGTGGTGTGGATTAAACAGTAGTTTTATTTAAAACTGTTTTTAGTTGACACAGGATTATCAACATTAAATATATATGATTCGGTGGGGTTGCATGCAAGCTATTTAAACTGATGTGATGCTTCAGTTTAAATGTGCAGTGACATTAAGAGTAACTAAATGTCCAGAACAAGATGAGCCATGTTTCTGTGAAGCTAAATGTGCTCCAGACTACATAAATGAGCAGCATAACAACTTTGCAGGTAAGTAGACACAACCATATTAGTAGAGCTAAGCAGGCAGACACAGCCATGCAATGCAACCCATACCAGTTGTTCAAGCCGCAATCCAGAGCATCTGTGTATCACACTTGCAAGATCTTGTGACAACCATAAATGTGATCTGACATACTGATACATCTCAAAATGCAGTACATATAATAGCTACTCTGCATAAGATAACCTATCCCTCTACAGCATGGTACAATGTATAAAGCTGCATACCCACTGGTTATTTGCTATGAAGTCCACATGTCATATGTATTAATGTGCAGAAAAAATGTTTACAGGATAGGCAAAAATGAGGAAGGCGACATGCAGACAAACAACATACAGGAGTGCACAGGATGAGATGTCGGGTCAGCATTTCTTTCATGGGAAGGACACTATTTTTTGTTTTTTACTGACAGAAAGGAAGATAATGAAAGGAGAAGGGAAAAGCAGGGTACTAGGGGTAATACAGTGTGAAGGTGCCGGTAAACTCACACAGAATAACCGAGACAAACAAGGCTGGGTGACACTAGAATGGGGAGTCATGAGATGTACTGAGAGAAGCAGAGGGCAAATAAAGAGCAATGAGTAAGTCAGGACAATGCAAAGTGTATATGGCAATACACTGGAGGAAGGGGGCACACATTATGACAGTGGATAAAGTAGAGCAGATGCAACAGCATGTCACCTGCTGACTTGGCCCAGAGTAACACCTCTGCAATCTATCAAAAGGTGATGTGTCAGAGTGTACGGTGTCATGGGCCATGCCCTCTGGTGACCCACTGGTAAAGGCTGACCAGGTAACTGAATCTACTATCCATCATGGGGGTCTGTCCTTTCAGACCATAACCCTTCTCACTGCTTTCTCCATCTCAGCCTCCATCACCTGCTCCAGCTGCATCTGGGCCATGTCAAGCAATAGTACCAGTCTAACAACTAATCAAGGGCAAAATCTCTACTACTGTGAGGCATTTCCCACTTCACCACCCTCATACTCATATTCATCTCCCGCAGCACTAGTAGGTCATGGTTAAGGTAGCTGCTAAGCAAATCTGTCTTCCAGGCTTGCAGAGGGCAGACTCTATGTGAAATGTACCACAACAGAATCTATCTTGACAAAAGAATAAATATATTTAAAAATAGAACTAACCATGGCTGGCCACTAAACTTATGTACTCTATCAGAGATCTTATGACTGACTGTCAGTCTGCTTCTAACAGAAGATGCACATCAGAGAAATGTGACAAGTGCAAAATAAGATGCTAAAACAACAAATACAGGTAATTGACTCATTCATGTTCCATTTGCTGCACATTAGCCTGTAGGCAATTGCGTGTCTGCTGTGCATGTGTTACCACACTTACAAAAATGATGGAACAGTTACATATCAGGTCACACCAGACAGTGTGCAGCATAACTCCATCCCATAACAGGAGATTGTAGAACCCCACATAAAATGTTATTTGGCATAGATCATCAAGTGTCATCAACACCTCCAGCTGAAACTAAACTTCATAGAGTATACTACGAATATTTCCTATTCTGATCGTAACAAATATATGCCAGGAGCTATAATGATCCCAATGACACCAGTCGTTAAACAGGATAACAAAATACAGTGATACCCACTTATAAAGCCATTCAGAGCAATGCCACCTAACCTCTACTTCCCATGCATGCAGGTCAGTAGGGTTCGGGCACCAAGGGTCAGCTTCTGAATGCCTGAACTAATCCCGTCTCCTGATAATGCACATGATTGAGGTCAATACCAGGTATCTACCTTTTTGAATACATTATCATACAGAGTATAATCTTCATACTGCATACTGGAAGTGTCCGGCTAGCATTACAAAAGCTGCCTCACAAATTTCCTCAAAAATGGCTGTCATTCTCATGTGGAAAAAATGGTATCCTGAGAATCACACTTATAATGCGATTTCTGAATAGCTGGTAGGAAAACATATATTGGTGAACTAGCATGATGAAGGCAGTCACACACATCTGCACCGTATGCTTATGGACAAAGACTGTGAGTGGTAAACTTAGGCAACAAACTATGCTTTAAGACACAAGGGCACAACACCAAAATACAGTGGTTCACAGACAGTAAACAATCAAACCCAATCTGCCTGTGTCATGTTTACATCTATAAAATTACACTTTTTAAATGTGCGCTTCCATTTTGTATAGTAAGGTGTGCAGATCTGAAAAAGTCTTACTACATATATGGGCAACATCATTAGGAAATAACAGCATTTTATATAAATGGAAACAAGAAAACACCTCTCAAACTAAACAAAACTATAATCAACTCAGGAACCTAGCTAAAAAAAATACTAAACTAGACAAAACTACTTCTTAGATCTCAAAACAAACACCCAAACCACCCCCAAAAGTTCTGGCACAGTATCAACTCCCTTCTGAAACCAGGCACTATCACTACCCCCAATCCTTCCACCTCCAAAGAAAACAACAATGATATAGCTTCCCAGTTTAATTGTTATTTCATAAACTCAATCCAATCTCTGTCCAACCAAATACAAAACTCCAACAACTCATCACCCACAATTGTTGAAACCCCCTCATCCAGTACCACTAATCTTCCATCTTTCTCTCTCTCACCTGTCCCTACATCTAAAATTAAACAACTCCTTTAAATCCTAAAGCCCACTACTCTGGCTCCCAACAGAATACCTGCAAAATTCCTAAAAATCGCAGCGGACTCCCTATCCTACCCAGTATCAATCCTAACAAACAGATCCATTCAAGAAGCATATGTACCTCAACTACAGAAAATATTCTACATTATACCTCTACATAAAGGTGGAAAATCTTACGAATTTTCCAACTATCGGCCTATAGCTATACTATCCCCCCATCCAAGCTCTTAGAGAAATGCATACATTACCAAACCATGCAATACCTGAAAACAAATAATAATTTCTCCCACACCCAACATGGTTTTTGACCTCACCACAGTACAACTTCTGCCCTTCTCTCCTTTACCAATCAAATTAACTATCAGAGAAACAACAATAACTATGTATCTGCAATCTTCTTGGACCTGTCAAAGGCATTTGACATAGTCTCACATCCAAAACTATTGAATACCCTCCACTCACTATCCTTTACTTCCCCCACTATCTCCTGGTTCAAAAGTTATTTATCAGATAGGAAACAATCTGTGCAATGGCAAAATCAACTATTCCTCTCTCTCCCAAACTCTACAGGGGTGCCACAAGGCTCAATATTAGGCCCACTTCTGTTCTCTATTTTTACTAACAACTTACATACCGCCTCAAAACAAACCTCACTAATACAGTACAGAGATGATTTGACACTCATCTGAGCAGCCCCATCTATCGACATCTTGCTAGAACAAGCCCAAGAATCATTCTCTTCTATAAAAACTTGGATCACAGCCATCCAACTTATCCTAAACCCCAACAAAACAAAACTTCTCTTGTTCACCCCTAACGAAACAAAAACTACTCCCAATGATTTTTCCATCTTATCTAAAAATGGAACTATCATTTCCCTATGCACCCATACAAAGCTCCTAGGAATAGAAATAGACAACAACCTATCCTTTGATTTGCACATAGCTCAAACTATCCAGAAAGTTCATAAAAAATGGGAACCCTTTATAGACACAAAGACTTCCTCACAGACAAAGCAAGACTCACTCTAGCACAAACTCACCTCCTATCAACACTTACATACGCTGCTCCAATACTGACACACATCAAAAAGTCTCTTCTGGACAAACTAGAGTTATGTTATAATAAAATAGTCAAGTTTACTAACAACTCCCCTTTCATAACACCTCACTGCCAAGTAATAAAACAATTACAATGGCTAGAATTCCCTTACCTACTATCTTACTTACATCTTACTTATGCCTACATCATAAACTACCCATAGAAAACTCCAGCCCTACAACAGCTACTAACCTCCTACTCTCCTAGTCGCCCTCTCTGCTCATCAAACAAACCTATTTCTCTGTATCACATCTGCAAACAACACTGCTGGCAAAGCCCTTTTCTCCCACATCATAGCTAAAAAATGGAACAACCTTCCCACTAATATATCCTCAACAACAATAAACTATAACTTTAAAGTCTAAAGCTCAAGATGCAGACACTCAATGCGCTCCTCAGCATGGAGAACATCGACGTCTGTGCAGTAACTGAAACCTGGTTCAAGGCTCCTGAGAGCACCCCAGCGCTACCAGGCTATACCTCGTATCATGCTTTTCAGCCCCAAAACCCGGGCCGAACCACAAAGGGAGGGGGAGTGTCCATATTCATCAAGGACACCCACACCTCCAGGTTAGTAGCAACACATGAAGCATCGGAGACCATACAGGTGCAACTAACCATAGGCAAAACTGCTATACAACTGGTAGCATGTTACAGACCACCCTCCCAATCTCAGGAACCCCACTCAGCCTTCCTAAAGACATTGGAGGATATGAATGTATCACAAAATACCATCATACTGGGAGACTTCAACTACCCAAACATAGATTGGGTACATTATTCTAGCCCTAACACCCTAGCCCAAAGGTTCCTGGAATTCATAAATTTGAATGCACTGGAACAACTAGTCACCTCTCCCACTAGGGGAGATAATATACTAGACCTGATCATCACAAACATGGGGACAAAATGCTCCACACCGGAGGTATACCCCTCACTAGTGAGATATGACCACAAACTAATCACCCTGGATATACATATCCCACCTCCACCCCCAGCACAAAAGACCACAGTGAAAAACTTCTCAAAAGCAGACTTCACTCTTCTTAAGACTGAGATGGTATCCTTTAAGCCCACTGGGCCAGTGGATACCACATCCCACAATGCCGAATCCTTTACAAATGCTTTCTATGGACATTTCCAAGAATGCATGGATCATGCAATCCCAAATAAATCCAAGTCCCTCTCCACCAAAGGCAAGCGTCCTGTCTGGTGGACCTCAGCCATTAACAAATTGTATAACAAAAGAAGGAAGCTATGCACGTCAGAGCAAAATCCCATAAAGGGAAGACATCTCTGATCAACATTAGCAGAAAACTACGTTCTCTCATAAAAACATCCAAGGCCAACTTTGAGAGAAAAATCACTAAGGACACTAAAGATAACCACAAAGCCTTCTTCAGCTATGTTAGAAACCTGGGCGGAAACCCTCAGATATGCTCAGAGTTAGTTCAGAACAAAAAAAAATACACTGAACCCACAGATATTGCCAACATTCTGGCTGACAGGTTCAGTGCAAATTTCTCCCCTCCCTCACCCCTAAAAGAAGAAATACTTATCCCAGCTGAATGTAATCTCCCTGTCATCTCAGATGTTCAAGTGAGAACCGCCCTCAACAAAGCTAAAAACACAGCATCAATGGGACCTGACGGTATCCTGGGTTGCATGCTACGTGGACTCCAAGAGGAGCTAAACCCGCACATAAAAATGCTATTTAACCTTAGCCTTACTACAGGATATGTACCTGAACACTGGTGTACAGCAACAGTGGTCCCACTCTACAAAGGGGGTACCTCTACAGACCCTGGGAACTACCGCCCCATAAGCTTAACCAGCCTGGTCTGCAAAGCTATGGAAAGAATCATTATGGAACTCATAAACAGAGACACAGGGGACCTACACACACTTGACCCCACCCAGTTCGGCTTTGTAAAGGGCAGATCCTGCCTTTTGAACCTGGTTGACTTTTTTGAAACAGTCACTAGAGCCATTGATGAGGGCAAAGCAGTCCATACAGCCTACCTGGACTTGGTTAAGGCCTTCGACACAATACCCCACTCAGGCATCATAGATAAGCTCAACAGCTTAAATGTAAACCCTTATGTCACTAGATGGGTTGCAAACTGGCTAAAGGACAGAACCCACAAAGTTAAAATCACTGGAGCAATGTCAGTCTCAAAGCCAGTCACAAGTGGTGTCCCACAGGGATCTGTCCTGGGACCCCTCTTGTTTGGCATTTATTTCTCAGATGTTAAAGCAAACATGGGAGGGCTGTGGCTGACAAAGTTCACAGATGACTGCAAACTAGGCGCCATAGTCGATACACCAGCGGACACATACATCCTACAAAAAGGCCTCACAGAAATGGACAACTGGTGCCGGAGTCACGGCCTTAAACTAAATGCCAAAAAATGTATAGTCATCCCCTTTGGGAAAAACAAAGTACCCACAAATTATCACATAGACAGCAACTCACTGAGTATGGAAAAAGTAATCAGAGACCTAGGGACCCAAGTCGACAGCGACCTCTCATTTGACACCCACGTTGCCAAAGTGGTTAGAAAAACATTCTACCTTGCACACCTCATCATGAAGGGATTCACATCCAGATCCAAGGATGTCATTGTACCCCTATACTCCTCCCTCATCAGACCCATGATTGAGTACAATGCCCCATTTGGTATGTACCTCACCCAGCATTTGCAACAGCTGGAGAGACCACAAAAGTACCTCACCAAGAGGATCAAGGGTCTCCAACATATGTCTTATTCTGCCAGACTAAAGAAACTTCAGCTCTATTCAGTAGCATACCGCCTGCTTAGAGGTGATCTCTGCATGACGTACAAGGCCATGTCCAATCAGGATCTGATGGACATGCTCCATCTCAAAAAATCCAAATCCATCAGGACCACGAGAGCTAAAGACTTAAACCTCGGCACAAGTATGAATAGGACATGCTGGAGGGATAGATTCATAACCCAGAGGCTTCCCATGCTTTGGAATAAGATCCCAGTTCATATTAGGCAGAGCCCCTCATTGACTCTTCAAGAGAAATCTTGATGT
The DNA here is from genome assembly GCF_019279795.1 of Protopterus annectens. Classification (NCBI taxonomy): domain Eukaryota; kingdom Metazoa; phylum Chordata; order Ceratodontiformes; family Protopteridae; genus Protopterus; species Protopterus annectens. The sequence continues at coordinate 945,737,230 of NC_056743.1, read as the reverse complement.
GTGGATGGGAGATCGTAAGTTTACTCCAGGGGTCACATCTGTGTCACTGCTAGACAGGGGCACAGTAAACTAATTCTATTATATAAGGGGACTTTCATTGTGTCACTACTAGACAGAGGCACAGTATTCTAAATTTATTCTGTACATATTTGTACCATTTCATGGGGTGGCAAAAACCACATCACTATGGCTAGGCTTACAAATGCCCCAGGGCAGATAGCCTAGTACTAAACTATGAAACTATGAAACTATTAAAACCACATCTCAGGAAAAACTGGCTCTGTCCATGTATTACTTGAAAATTACTATATCCACACTCCTCCTCCACAACAATCGTAATATTATTTTTCACTAGCGCTTCCACACTTACATACACTCACTCCCTATCAAGCTACACTGGCCTGTTACCTCCTTCTCAGTACGCTTACTAGAAAATGTAAACAATCTATTAATAGCAAATGTAGTCTCTACCTTCTCTTGTAATATTTTGTCTACAGATATTGTAAGATACTGCTATTCTCATGTAACCCTATATGATGTATTGTGCTAGATTCTTTCATATGTATTCTTTGCTTACTGTTTACTTGTCCTACAGTTTACTGTATTGCTTATTTTTTGTTTATTTTTACTTGTTATTCTTCTTGTCAAACATGCAGCTTTTCTCCCCGGGCATCCACTGAAAATGGACCTGGTCCACTTGGATCTTTCCCAGTAAACAAATGTAAAATAAAATAAAATAAAATAAAATAAAATATGGTGAGTCATCTACTGAGATGCATGTGCTGGGTCATATAATTTTACCCCTGATAAAAATGATGCCCTGCTATAAGCAAGCAGAATATGTAGGCCATGCTTTTGGAGAGGAAGGGGTTGTTCACTACACTTCATTTAACCAGGTAAGACAGATAGTATTCCATGACATACGTGCTATGTCGTGCAACAGCAGCACATTACAACAGTGTTGGGAACACTTCACAGACATGCTACACCATGCAAAGGCATTTTCCAAAGAAGTTGTGATGATGTTCCCCCCATGGGGGGCTGGACCAGCTAGGAGCAGCAAGCTGACAGTGTCAAACAAGATTTTAGTGGCTCAGCAGGGATGGCTATATTTCAGAGATGATTACTGCAAGTGTGGACACCTGCATAAATATGGACCCAACACACACATCTCAGTAGATGACTCAGTATGTTAGTACAATGTGTAGTAGAATTTTCTGTAGCAGCTCTATACACAGGGACTGCAGACTACCATGGCATATGTTGCTGATACTTTGTTATAAGAATAGCAGGTATTCGACCTAAGGCTGGCAGGAGAAGTAGAGTGGGAACATCTTGTATAGACACTTTTAGTGTGCACTCCACAGGGATATAGTTTTAACTGAGCTACTCATGCTCACTCTGTTGTGTCTTTTGTTGTATATTTGCAGGGTTCAGCACTGCTATAGTGGCACCTTGTAGATTCTGTATCAGAACAAAAGGCTGCTGTTTCCACCAGTGCAGAGGCTGACAATGATGATGGAACACTAGTACCTGAATCACAGATAGATTACAAATGTCACTCCGTCTCCACAGTACAGGAAGGAGGTGAGATGTCACCCAGAGATAAATCTGAGGCTGAGCAGTCTGAATAATCACAGACCAGTGCAGAGGATATCCCTGTGACTTTGAACACCACTGATGCTCCCCCAGCAGTTGTGGTTACAGATGAATGCATTGTAGAGTAGATTATATGGGTTTGCCCATTATTGTATAGCCTCACATGAATATTCAGTGGTGTCACATGCATACTTAACCTCTTACTGCAAGATTTCTAGACAAAGACAAAATAATGGGGAACAGTCACCCAAGCTCACTGACAGATTTTAAATATTGTTCTTATGAACTTAGAAAGTTGATAAAATAGCAGGACTTACATTAACCTGCATTTACTGAAGTATATGAAGTCTGAAATTCAAATATCTACAATTATTTAATTACTTCCACAATATCCGTACTAAATGGGCAGGACAACTTACAAGCAGACTTCAACCAGGTCATGATCGCTTAGCTAGGCATCACCACTGCAAAGGAGCAAGTTCAAGTCTATGAAAAAAAGCTATTACCCTGCCTACAGGTCATGGTCATGCTATTGCTCCACCACCCCATCAATGGAGGAAAATGTCTCTGACACAGCATACCCATCACCTCGAAACTTTTGTTTCTTCCTCCTGTGTCATGCTTCACCATCAAGTGTGTGTAGATAGCCATGTCCCTTTTTGTACCTAGCAACTGTGCACATAATGACTGCTCAGGCCCTCCCTCATGTGTGGTATATGTGGAAATGTCTAATGTACAATGTAACCCAACCACACACTGACCTGATATATGGGAATTGTGTCAAATGCCTTGGCCAGGTCAAGGTAGGCAGTATGTACTGATTTAACCTCATTCATGGTCTTAGTGACTTTCTCAAAGAAATCCATCAGATTCAGTAGGCATGATCTGCCCTTGACAAAGACGAATTGGGTTGGGTCCAGTGTTTGGAGGTCTCATATGTCATTAGTTATCTGGTCCAGGATTATCCTTTCCATGGCCTTACATATAAGCCTAGTCAAACTTCTGGGTCTTTCATTTCCTGGATCAGTAGACGGTTCCCCATTATGCAGAGGGATGACTGCTGTTGTCCTCCACTCTTTTGGGACAAAGCCAGTCCAGAGGCTGTGGTTAAACAGAGATCCTAATGGGCAATAAAAGTCCTGATTAAAGCTTTTTAAGAGGCAAACTTTTGTACTGTCAGGCCCCACTAAAGCCGTGTTTTAGCACAGTGGCAACCTGTTCTTTGGTGATAATTGGTGGTGGAGTGGAGGCTATTTTTTAGAGGGGAACTGGGGGTGATGGGAAGGTGAAATTTGAGCTGAATTTGTCAGCCAGCAGATTTGCTATGTCTTCTGAGCACAGGTGATGCCATGTAGAAATAATTCTGAACATTGTCGGGAGTTGCCCTTAAGACTGCAGACATAACTGAAATATGCCTTATGGTTATCTTTAGCTTTGGAGGCTTTTTCTCCTCAATGTCTGCTTTCAGAGACTTGACTACTACCCTGATTTGCTTGTTTAGACTAATGAGGGACTTCTCTGTTGTGAACTTTTCCCTCATGTTTTGACAGGATTTTCTTTCTTTTGTTATACAACCTATTAACACTAGAGGTCCACCAGTGTGGCTTGCTTTTGTGGTTTGACTTGGGTTTATTTTGGTATGGTACTGCCATTTTTATGGTCATGCAGAGTTTTTGTTTATTCCTCTGCATATATTTCTGTGTTTTCTGGATTGGGGGGGGCTTGAAAAATAGATATGCCATCCCTTAATAAGGGGTAATGTACCTTAGAGAAGTTCTTAAAGATTTTGGGGTTAAATGGGGGGACTAGTTTTACCTTTATTTCAATGGAGACCGCTCTGTGATATGATCTTACCAGTGAGGACATAACACTAGGGGGGTGAAGCACTCTCCCATATTTGTGATTACTTCCCCTAGTGGGAGCACAGACTAGCTGCTTCAGGTAATTTGAATTTATAAAATCAAGAAATCTTTGGTCCTGCATGTCAGTGGTCATGTATGCCTCCAAATTAATGGAGGAGTAGTTTAAATCACCCATGAGTGTGATACTGGGCTGAATGGTGCGTTAGATTCTAGTAACTTCAGTTATGATGTATGGGTTTCCTGGTTCATAATGGGGGACCTGTAGCTAGCAAGACTTTAGCAATAGGTTTTTCCAGTGCTTAGTTGGACATGGAGTAGCTCAAGTATGTAATATTGTTTGACCAGCCTTGAGGTATGCTTATCCTTTACGCTGATAGATACAACTCCACCGTTAGCTCTTTCATGTTCAGTGCGTGTTCAGAATGTATCAAAGGAATTATAGCCATGCACTGCCAGAGTGCTTTCCTTGGCTTTGAACCATGTTTCAGTAACTGCATAGATGTCAGCATTATGCAGGGTGAGGGAAGCTTCCAGGGAGTGCAGTTTCTTGTTGAGGCTCCTAGAACTGAGCAGTAACATCTTTAGATTGTCCTGAGTAGCTTTCATTGTGTTGGAAGGTTTATCTGTTTGGCAATGCCTAAAAGAGTCATTATAGGGGTGGATAATGTTTTGGTCAATATCCAAAAGCCTATAGGTGACAGGTGATGACCATCTCTGCAAAGCAATGTGGCCTATAAACCATGTCCTCCCAGTATTGTACCCCTATGAAATGACACCAGTAGCTACGCCAACTGCTAAAGTTGATCATTTTCTGCTGGTATTGTGCCATCATCCTTGGAAATGGAATGCTGTTCAATGCTAGGCTCATACCTGCCTGTGACACACATTCTAAGACCTCAATCATATCTTTCTTCATATAATCCAAAGAGGTATGTCTCAGATCATTCAAGCCCACATGACTATGACTGAGACATATGGGTACTTAGGCATAAGTGACTTGAGTACTTGAGTGATCTGGCGAATCCTGACCCCTGACAGGCAACCAACTGTAACCTTCCCGTTATCCAGCCTGGTAAGAGAGACATCAGTGTGTCTCACAATAGAGGCTGCTATAACCAGAATATTGGGTCATGTAGTATTTCGCCTTATGAGTTTGGTAGTTGAGGCACAATGAGATGTGGCTTTGTGTGTTATGATGGGAATTGTCTTGTTTGTGTACATGCAGAGTTTCTAATGACTGCACCTGAGAGGCCTTTGGGTTTGGGTAAGTTCCATGTGAGCACTTCTGTATATGTGGGTCTATATGTGTGGGGTCTTTTGTGGGTGCAATAAGTGATGTGTGTGAGCTGCTGACAAACTGTTTGTTGCTTTTTGTGTCTGTATGTGAGAGTCTAGCCTCCAATATCAATGTGTCACTACATCTCTCACATACTCTGTCAGTTTAAGAATTAAGTGGCTGTCATTGTACAAAAGGCAACTGTTACATTGCCTCAGGATATCCATGTCCACCAAGCTGGATGCAGAGATAGCAGTAAAGTGCCCATTTATGGTTGTGGGTCATAATGTGTATTTGAAAGGAGAGGAGTGGAGGGTGTTTGTAACCAAATGAGGGAAGTGTGTTTACATGGTGTAATCTGCAGCTAACCTAACAGCAATGCTGCCCCGAGCCAAATCACATGCTGTTTGTGCAGCAATAATCCTGGATGCTATAATAAGGTAACAAGCACAGTAAACTTACACAGTAATGAAAATAAGCAATGTTTCCAGATGTTTGCATCTGTTCAGGGCACTGGCACAGCAAACAGCTCTGTGTAAATGTATTGAATTTATACCAGCACTGGAAATATAGAAAACTGACTGATCCCTCTGGTGAATACAATGACTACACACACTTAGAGCCCTTTTGTATGCTTCCCAGCTCAGATAGACTGGGTAAACACCTACTGCCACTAGATGAATAAACTCAATCCTCCTAATCTAAAACCACAGTAAAGGAGTGTATGGAGTGAAATGCTACTACAAACAAACTTAAAAATATAGATACAGCAGTATACTTTAAATAGCTTATAAAATGTGATTATTCAATAAAAGTACTTCTTTGTAGAAATGAGATAAGTGCCCCTCACCTGTATAGAATCTATAAAGACACTAAAAACACGATAAGCTCATGATAAGTAAGCCCTCCAGCCAATAAAGCTACATGCAGAAATATCAAGTGTTTCTCCAACCTAAACAGACCAGGCTACCACTCAGTGCCACAAAATGGAAACATCCACTGTCCTCTTGATGTAAAAACACAGAAAAGTGCTTGCTAGAGTGTAAAAATACATTACTTTATCCAACAGCTAGATAATGAATTCAGAGCAAGTAAATGAATAGGACAGACAATACAAGTAAGTCTGCACTTTTTCAAAATAAGTACAAGGAAAGGCAAATAGATAATTCAAAATATTAACAGCAGTGTAGAAAGAGCGGAGCTTAAAAAGCTCAATTTGCAGTAAGGGTGGGCAGCTTCAAATCACCAGGTTTGAAAAGTAGATCAAGAACTGGGAGAGTGGGTGGGAAATGCCTAGCAGGGCATCACCAGCAGTGCTTGTCATTATGCAGGCTTGGCAGATGAGACACATACCCGGAATTCACTGTGTAGTTACGTACCACGTAAGAGACACTTTAACCGATGGCGGAAAGAAACATGCACTTTCTCTCTCTCTCTCTCTCTTCATAACACTATTGTAAGTGTAACCTTGACCAGTATGGCCCCATGTCCCTGACAAAGTCAGACAGTAATGCAGAAACTAATATATACCCTCTCAACATACGACCTCTAGAAACCTCCTGACAACCCTTCCTAATAAAAGCCCATGATACATTGGCACACAACTGGGTTAGAATGCATGGCTAGGCTTATAAAGGTAGTGGTGGTCATTAAATTAGTGTATAACTATGAACAAAACATAGGCAGTTCATGGGGTTGTCACAATGGCACTTGGCACAAGTACAGCAACAGCAAAAATTCTGGTCTGGCTGGACAGCAGGGGCTTGTGAACATACAGTTAGACAAATGGTAGTGACACTTATTCCTATTCACAAAAATAAGTTAAAGGCAACTGGAGTCTTTCACTGTAGTGAAAAAAACTAAGTTACATCAGTAACATGGTGGAGAAGCTAGGCAGAAGGCAAAAAATGCAAACTTGCTTGTTCAATACAATATAGCCATCCCATGATAAAGAATCTGCAGTACTTAGCACCTGCAGCGAGTCACAAGAGAAGTTAAAGTATGGGTCTGGTAACAGATCTCATCAGGAAACCCTAAACTATAGTTGGTGAAGTGGTACTGTAAACAGCAGCTATCCCCTTATCTGTTTCAAGAAGTCTGAGGGGGATGCATAAGTTTGGGAACACATTCACTGTAAAGACAAGCTACATCCAGCTTGTAGAACTCCATGCTGATACATGAACCAAGTGACCAGTCAGTTTCCTTCACAAGTTAGTCAAACCTTGTGGGAAAAACTACATGAAGTGTTAATTCTGAGGGAAATACAAGCATACTATAGACTTGGCACTCACAAATGGTGTTGAAGCCGCCCTCCAAAAAACATTCTCAGCACCAGATACTGTGAAAACTATAGACACCTAAATAGTCACACAAAAGTAGCTATATACTCCATGCTCAAGCTGTATGAAAGTTTAGATCAGATGGGTGAGCCAAAGAACCTGACCATTATTGACTGGTAAATGGTTACTGGCAGATTCCTTTGACACCTTTTATTTATTTTGACATTTGTTAACCGGGAAAAGTCCAACTGAGCAAGTGCCCTTTTTCAGTGGAGGCCTGGGGAGAAAAGCTCCAAACATGGGAGAATAACACATGACGTTAACCAAAACAGAATTAAATTTTTATATCCGATAGCTAGGGAAAAAAAACATGAAACATGAAATAGTTGTATAACAGAAAGTAGGTTGAGAACAGTCAGATTTAGACTTCTAGCTTTTGAAAAATTGGGTGAGAAAAAAAAGAGTAACATACAAGATCAGATTAGGTTGGATATATTATTTTGTGCAGAGAAAAGTACAAAGGGAAAAAAGAAAAAGGTGAAAGGAAATAGAGAGAGCAGTTGCTGTATGATGAAAAGTGTAAGAGTGAATGTAGACAGTAGAAGAAGAGGCAAGGTAAGAAGAAGGAAGAGAAGAAAATGAAACCAGCAAGATAGTGAAGGAGGTGAAAGTGAACATAGGGGTGGTAAGTGGGTAGGATGTAGAAGGGGAATGAGAAATGGTTATTGGTAAAGGTAGAATGGGTTGAGAAATGGGTTACTGAAATACTATGCAGAGTTGGGGCAGGAGAAAGTAGTGGATTACTGGGATAGTAAGAGGGGTTGAGACTTCTAATATTGAAATATCAGGCAGTGTTAGGGGAGGAGTGGAAAGTGGATTGTGGGGGTACTAGGCATTGTTAAGGTAGGAACACAGCCAGCTTCTGAGGCTTAAGAAATTTTAACCTTTTGAGCTGTATATGTTCATTAGAACAAATTTTAATTGTAGAATGCCCCTGTAATTTTCCATAAACTTGTGAATGACAATAGAAAGAGCTGGACACAATGCTATGTTTTGTATGGATTATATTACCATTTTAGTTGATCCTGTCAGGAATATGTGCAGCAAGACAGAAAGGATCTAGGCAGATTAAAATGTGCTGGGTGAATTCTCAAGGTAAACAAGTGCATGATAAGAACGGAACAGGTAGAATACTTTGGTCACTGGATGGAAAGTGGCAACATTCAAAAAGAGCCTGCCAAAGAAGAGGCAATCTAGGAGCTGCCTACCACAGTTACCAACAAAAAGGTAAGAGCATTCATTGCAATAGTGGAGACATTGGCCTCAATCTGTGGAGGGTGAAACCCAGAGGAGGGAGAGAGTAATTGCAGCTCTGATCTTTAGCTGTACAGTGTAAAACATATTTGGGTATTACAAATTTAGGTCATAAACCAAAGCAGCAGTGCACATTTTCCATATACCCATAAGGAAAGCTACCCTTTGTATACTATCAGACACACATGATGATAACTCAAGCTCACTACAACTGTTTTTTTTTATTAGCTCAAATATTGATGACAGACTGAAGAAGTTAAAAACAAATAGTATGAATTTGTCACACACAGTTCTGGTCTATGAATGATTAATTAACTAGAAAAAAAGAGATTACATTTTAATTTCAGGTGGCAAAAAAGCACTGAGTAGAGAATAGATTGTCTTGTCTTTAATTTCTAAGCTCCCCATAATGGATACTGCTTAGCACTACAATCACATAACCCAAGTCACATATAACTGCTGAAATAGATCTCAAGGTCTGAGGTCCACCTTTGTGTTTTAATTTTGGTTTGTTTATATTTTGAACTCCTGCAAAAACAATGTTATGATAAGCAGCTAGTATAGTAAGGTAGAATTAAGCTTTTTATACCACTTTAAGTTTATCATCATTTTGACTCTTGAAGTCCCTTCCAGAATATCTTGGTGCATAATATAGTGTTTATTATATTATTCCACACTTAAACACTGGATTTCAATTGTTCGTGCAGCATGCAGCTAAAGCCAGTGCACTTGTTTCAGACTTTTTCAGCCAGTGGGTGGTTACTCCATGCAGTAGATTAGACAAAGGTAGGGTCATTATATTTATTAGATCTGGAAATTATGACTAATTACTGCATCCGACCTAAGATTTAAATTAGGATTGTGCAATCATAGATGGCTGCTAAGAAACAAGCAAGATAATGCTGTAGGAGTCTGAAGCCAAACCCCAGCTGAGCTTTTGTGAACATGGCAGAGATCTGACCTGTCCTAGGAAAGATGGACTTTGTCATGTCATGGGACTAGAACTATAATGTGCTTATTGTGGATCATCTGAAACTTGCTATCTTAACATTAAAGTTATAATGCCATAAAATGTACAAAAAACTTTCAGCATTTAGTTGTGTACCACATTTCCATCCATCCATATATTTGTACACAAGTAAAAAGCATGTACATAATTTTTTGTTATCACTCTTCATTTCCAAGGTTGAATTAAAGACTTGTATGTTAACGACTATTTTTACCTGGATAAGGTTTGCAGCAGGAGTGCGTCTCTTTTCAAAGTGTTTTTGCCGATGTTGTTCCTGAACCTTCAGAGCAAACCCTGAGCCCAAAATGCCCTGCATTAAACAAAAGATAAAAGCTAGTAAGTTATGACAGTTTGCATTTTGCATATGTTTTAAAGTAAATAACTGATCAGATAGTGCAATGAATCAAGCATGTGAGGAAAAATATGGCATTCTTTGATTGCCAGGGCATATGACAGAATACATAGTTGCCACATTACCACAATGTATAATTCTAAATGACTTGTTTTCAGTTAAAATAAATTATTAGTTTCTAATTGGACATGCAATGTGATAACTTGGTAAAATATTATATGCTGACTCCATGCACTGCATATTAGCTGTGTGCTGTTGCTACAGTCATAGGGCAACATAATAAGAATTCAGTAAAGCATGAATGACTACAAAAATATGGTCTATGAAAATATATAACCACAACAGTACAACAATAAAGAATTGTAGATCCCTTAATGTACTCAAGACAGGTTGGGTTGGTCTCTCTCCTGCTATCTGCTTTTCATGTCTCCCTTCCCCAAAGTTTTTATTTGCTTTTGCTTTTTACTGTTATCCTACTTTCTCATCTCTCCCTGTCTCTGTCTATCTATCTTTTCTCTCTATCTATCTATCTTTTCTCACTATCTATTCTCCCTATCTATCTATCTAGTTTTGTGTAAAATGTCAAGCTTTAATATTCCTCATAGTGGTTCCTCTGCTGGCTTGTCCTTTTCTTTCACTTTTGAACTGTCTGCTCATCTCTTTTTTTTTTGTTTGACCCTGATAAATGCCTTTGTGCACATCATCACATAACTTATTTTGCTTCTGCATTTACCATCCTTACTCATTCATTTTTTGTTTGTTTGCCAGGGTAGTGTATTGATCACAACAGATCATCCGTACGCACACAAATTCACAAACATGGAGTAATCACAGAATGTAGAGTCCAGGAGAGAATTGAAATCATGAGAAATTATTAAAGTAGAAAAACAATGTGGAACAGTTTTAATAAATATGAGAGAGAAGCAGCATGTGAGAACAGAGGGTCTCAGCTGAAGTGATAAAGGTGAGGGGGGAGTTAAGTGGAAAAACAATTGCAATCAGACTTTTGATGTAGGTGCCTTTTGAGCTGTGCTCGGAAAGTGGGGAAATAAATATTTCATTCAAGCATATCACTGTTTTTTATTTCTGTCTCTCATCTTTCATAGAATGTCAAAAATATCCGAGTGCTGTTTACATATGTGTCCATATACAAGTTCTAGTGTAACAAACTGAAATATAACTTCATGAAATGAAGTGTAACATAGAACAACTGATTTCTAATCTGAACATCTCAAAAATAGCAAAGAGAGAAACTGAACATGAAACATTTTATGTTTTAGACGTAGCATTTAGTTTTCCAGTTTCTACTGTGTGATTTTTGATTTTTTTTTATAAGTGGCAGGGAAGGTCTGGTTGTAGCCATATGATGGTGTGTTACAGACCAAATTTTAATATGGCACACTGATCCAATGTTTTCAGAGTCAGTATTTTAACTAGGCTATTGATTTGTGAGAATCTTACGAAGCCTAGCCTTGCATTCCCCTACTAATTATTATTCCTTCTATTTTTCCAATACAAATATCTAAAGATGGACAGAACAGGTATATTTTGAGGTAGTTACATTTTCCATAATCCATGAGGGCCAGTGGTGCTAAACTAGAGATGACTCTGTGGTTATCTAGCTATCCATCCAAATTACATTGCAATATAGAAAGAAAAGTATTTTTCTTTATGTGCAGTTATACAGGAGTGGTACTCTTTGTGATACATACCCATCCATCCACCATATTCCAATCATTTTGCAAAAAAAGATGGAGGACCTTTCAGTGGGTGTTTGTAACACCATTTGACTTGTGCATAAGTAATAGGTCTGACAGAAGAGGGCCTATTGAAGCACTATATGTGAGGCAGAGGTCACCTCTCAACAGCCTGTATGATACTGAGAAGACAAGCTCTGAGATGGTATGGAGAATTTTATTACTTTAGCCATTGCTTCTTTTGTGAGTAAGAGTTGTGGCGAACTCACTTGTGATGAGTCTTTGGATATGCCCATACCAAGAGGTGCAGTATACTCAGTGATCAGCCTAACAAGTGCTGCGTACACTGGAACAATTATGTCCATGGATGTAGATGCCACACGTTAGATATAAGTTGGGGAATCTAAAAGGATTTCCTCACAATAGTGGACAAGTGAGAATCAAGGACAGTTCATTGGTAACATAGGTTCCCAGATCTCTAACTATGAGATCAATTGCCGGGGGGGTTCAATGGGGTAAGTACAAGTCATACTTACCAAATGATAAGATTACACATTTCTCAGCATGAAGTTTTAGTCAATGTCATTTCATAAAGGTCCTCTTGCAGGATCTTGGTGTTCTCTGGGGAGTTAATGATGGCACCAAGCTTAAAGACATGTGCAGACTTTGTCAGCCACAAACCCTTAATGGTAGCTTTGACATCTGAGATGCAAATGCCGAAGAGGAGTGGCCCAAGTACTGAACCCTGGGGCACTCCACTAGTGACAGGTCTTTTCAAAGAGGTACAGCTGCCAGACCCTTACTTCCTGGAATGCATTAGTGACCCACTTTTTTATCCAACACTCAAAGGGTTAACATTTAGCTGACATACAATGCACAAGTGTGGGATGGTGTAGAACACATTTGAGAGATGCATTGTGCTGATTTGCCTTCATCCATTGTCTCAGTGACTTTTTCGAAGAAACTAACCAGGTTAAGTAGGCAGGAGCAGCTCTTGATGAATTTGAAATGGGTTGGATGTGGAGTCTGTAAGTTCCTTGTATCTCTATTTATTAGTTCCATAATGATCCTTTCCATTCCATTAAACTGGTAAGGATTATATGGGTCTATAATTACTTGGGTCTATTAAAGCCCCAGCTTTGCGCAAGGAAATAACGGTTGCTGTCCCCCAATCATCCAGCACAAAGACACTTTTAAGGCTGAATGGAATCGCTTGTTTGTGTGTGTGTGTGTGTGTGTGTGTGTGTGTGTGTGTGTGTGTGTGGTGGGGGGGTCTGACAAGTAATGTTTCAGTCTAACCAGAAGGCATCCTGGTAAGTTATCTATCCCCACAAACACAATGTTCTTGTTCTTAAATAGTGCTTTAAAAACTTGTACTTGGGAGATTGTGGAGGGTGTAGATGCAGGTATTTGATCTGAGAATATTAGAGGGTGTAGATGCAGTTATTTGATCTGAGAAAATTAGTGCGTGTAGATGTGAGTATTTTGTCTGACAATATTAGAGGGTGTAGATGCAGGTATTTGAAATGAGAATATTAGAGGGTGTGGACACAGGTATTCTGTGTCTGTATCTCTGGGTCTAGATCACTTTGTCAAAGATGAAATTCCTCAATTCATCGAACATTATTCAGCAAATTTTCCCTTCAATGAACATTCACATCAGCAAACCCTTTAAACAGGGAATGGAGTTAGTTGTCCACCAATCTGATGGTCAGACACAGGGTAGTATATCAAACCCTTCAAGCTGGGGGGCTGCACCTCCCACACCCCCCTACTTATTTAGAACAACTCCAAGATAGCACTACAGTAGGGAAAAAGGCAGATTTCCTACTACTGGCAAACTAACTCCTTTCCCTCTGTGACACCCGTGCACTGGTATAGCAATCAAGGAGTCTCAGTCCTCACCACTAACACCAGTAAGGGGCATCCATATAGGGAAAGGATAATAAATACACAGTAAAGTACAATTTCCCTTAAGAGCACACAGAGATCACAGTCAGTCTGGGGCTGGTTTCTCGCTTTCTCTTCAGGTCCCCAGTAAGACTCCCCACTGACACAGCTATAGGGTCCAGATCTCAGCCTAGTGGGCAAGCTTAAACCTCCAGAATCCTCTCTGTCCAACCAGTGCTTCGTGTCCCTGCTCAAGTAGCTGACATACACACACACTTTGAGATAAGAGTTTATAAACTACACAGACATTCCTGGGGAAGGCTGGTACAGGTTCTCCAGCTGTGCCCCTTTTACCCAGAATATACGGTAGAAATCACTGCCACCACCCAGCTAATATTTATCAGCTACTCAAAGGCCCTTATGAAAGGGTGTCCAATTATACTGTGCAATATTATTATCCAAATGGTAAGTGCGACTGAACAGTCAAGTCTTATTTGGACTGACTTGGTATAGTATCACTATATACATGCAATGTACTTTTAGAGCTTAAATTATCTCTACAAAAAACAGCCACAGTTGAAAGGTTTAAAAATATTTAATAAATAATAAAAACACAAGACAATACTTCTTAATACACAGTGCTTGTCAAGAGTTCAGAGATCACAGAGAAATACTTAAAATAATAGAGTAGAAAAGTTCTGACATCACAGAAAAACAAACTAGTCTAATCTTCCTATTTCCTAGCTATACTCAAGAGAGAAAACAGTTCTAAAATCCTACTTACATATAGACACAGGTAGAGTGGTGAGTTGGAAGTTCTCAAGACAAATGCTCAAATATTCTGATTCTTTCTGTCCTTAAACTGATAACACAGTACTACTGACTCATTTCAGATTACATCATTTCTTTCTGGTTCCCAGGCTAACAGACTCTCAGAGGTTAATAGCCCTTGATCTTGCAGCTGGTCAGGAAGCTAGGAGTCAGACTGATATATTGTTGCTAATAAGTCGCTAGTGCTGAGCAGCATCAGGGCCTTGTAGTGGCAGCTGTAGATTTCAGAGCAGTGTAAAGTAATGCTTCATTCACAGAAGCAGTTTCAACATTAGATGTTAACAATGGCATGGACTATTTTATGCTGTCACCCATCCACTCTACATAAATCTCCTTGGTACAGCACTGGGGCCATTGAAGAACATTTTTAGGGGGTTGACTCACACTGCTTATTTAGTTGATATTCAGCGTATTTGTGAATCACTGGTTCTGATAACTCTGGCAAAAGTCTTCTTCATAAAGTATTAGGCTAGGTGTCTTAGCTGGCATCATAACACTATATTAGCATTAAGTTTTGCTGTTCCAGTGCTCCTTCTGGACACGCCCATAAAATATCAGAGATGTTTTTATAGGTTCATACTAGGCTATCTGCCCTAGGGCATTTATAAGCCTAGCCAGAGTGTGTTTGGCTTTCGCCACCCATTTTAAAATAATTGTGCTATGCCCTTTTTCGAGGTTAGTATACTGTGCCTCTGTCTAACAGTGACACAGAAGTGATACCCGGGGAAAACCTATGATCTCCCATCCACTTATCAAGATTCCTCTTGAAGAGAGTCAATGAGGGACTCTGCCTAACCTGGACTGGGATTTTATTCCAGAGTGAAGGGAGCCTCTGGGTTATGAATCTGTCCCTCCAGCATGTCCTATTTATTTCAGTGCTTAGGTTCAAGTCTCTCAAGCGCATAGCTCAATGGGATTTGGATTTTCTGAGGTGCAGCATGTCCATTCATTCCGGGTTGGACATGGCTTTATACGTCAGGCACAGATCGCCTCTGAGCAGGTGGTATGCCACTGAGTAGAGCTGGAGTTTTTTTAACTGGGCAGCATACGGCATCTGTTTGAGCCCTTTGATCCTCTTGGTGAGGTACTTTTGGGGTCTTTCCAGTTGCTGCAGGTGTCTGGTAAGGTACATCCCAAAAGGGGCATTGTACTCAATTATAGGCCTGATGAGTAAAGAGGCACGATGACCTCCCCGATCTAGATGTGAATCCCTTCATGATTAGATGGGCTATATAAAATGTTTTTCTAACCACTTTGGCCACGTGGTTGTCAAATGAGAGATTGCTATCAACTTGGGTCCCCAGGTCCCTAATTACTTCTTCTGTACTTAATGGATTACCACCTATGGGAGACAGACACCTGCAGCATTGTCAGTAAAGCTATGTACTTGGTAAATGTTATCATTTCACTTTACTGATTCAAATCTAAATTGCAGTAGTTTCATAATTTATCTCCTCAGTCCCAAATAATTTATCTTACAATGGGCACGGCATGCAGTTTGTCTAAAAAAGTGAACAATTCCACCTTGACCCAAACACCACGTACAGATACAGAAGATGAACAGTGACTAGAGGCCAACATCCAAAATTCAGATAAACAGTAAAAATAGAAGTACCCACAATATTACAGCATACAAGAGTTTATTATTAAGCGCTTTCATCTTGGACAATTCCAAGACTTCATCAGAATGAAGTAACTACATAATTCACTGTTTATATAAAAAAATAATTAATTACATAGATAATCACTACACATTCGTTTAAAAATCTAATACCCAAATAAAATGAATACTAAATATATAATATAGAACTTACATTTGTATGTTACTAAAAAATATTTAATAAACATTACCTAGTCAATGCTCTAGGTTTTAAAACTGGTAGTATAGAGTTTCATTTAAACCTAGTTCAAAAACTGAATTTAAACGTAATTGCCATTTCAGCTCACATAAATCAAGATTAAGTTCCCACCACCCTCCTCTTGTAGATTTTTGTACCATTTCAAGTATGCCAAATCTGAATTTGTTGAACCCGTCACATAAAACTGAATGTCTATATAAAGCATTGTTTACATTCTGTTGAGAAATTGTGTCAACATGTTCAGAAATATATTTTCTGAGCTGTCTTTCAGTCTTACCCACATAATAGTATTTACACAAATCACATACAGCAAGCTAACACTAGACCTTTTATCATACAATTCCCCTGTGTCAAAAGTATAGGTCTAGACATATTAGGAAGAAATACAAACAATTCATCTAAAATGTATTTACACTGAGAGCAACAGCCACAATTTGTAGTTCCCTTTTCAAAGGGTTTCACTCTCAACAAATTACGTTCAAACAAAAATTTCAAGTTCCTGCCAATTTTATACACAAATTTTGGTGCATCCCCCAAGTTTTGTATTATTCACTGTTTGTCCTAAAAAGCACCCAATACTTTTTCATTATGTCTTTCACTTCTCTTGAACCTTCCCCATAGGGAATAACCATATTGTCATTAAATGTTTGTAAAGGGGGGAGTAGTCTTAAAACCAACATTTGTTTTACCTATACCTAAAAGGGGCTTAAACTTTGAAGCCCATGCATGGGCTACCTCGTAACTTACATTGTAAATGAGGTCTCTGGGGTAACCCTTTTCTAAAAATAAATTAATAATAAAGAAAATTTAATTTATAAAAAGGTCCCAATCTGAGCACATTCTTGTTGCTCTCACTAGTTAACCCTTAAGTATATTTCTCCTAGTATAGTAGGGGTGCTGGCAATTAAATCCAAGTAACTATTTGAGAATGTGTCTTTTCTAAAAATGGTAGAACTAAATGTTTTATTATCCATATCCTTACCTATCCTTACATTATGAAAGTCAATACTTGTAACTATTACCAGTAAATTTCAAAAAGGATTAACGTTTGTTCAAATACTCCACAAAAGCAGTGTCTGGTAAAGGTGGATTTCTCCACAGAATAAAACTATCATCCAGATAATGGAGGTATAATACCCATTTGTCCTTGTATTCCGCTGGGAAAACAAACTTCCGCTTCCAAGCATACATTACAAGATTGGTGTAAATGGGGCCAACTGGCCTCCATCACTACACCTTTAATCTGTTTAAAGTAGCTGCCCTCAAAGGTGAAATAATTGTTGTCAAGAATCATTTCCATAATGCTAACTACAAAATTTATCTTAGTGCTACTTAATTCAGTTAATTTTGGACGCAATTTTAAAACTAAGTTAAGGCCTTCCTTGTGAAGGATGGAAGTAAACGGGCCTACCACATCCATAGTAGAAAAAAAACACTCAGTTAAAAATTGTTCATTTTTGAATGCAGACAAAAAGTCCCAAGAATCTTGTAAGATGTAATCAATCAAAAAAACTGTCAACTTAAAAAGTCTATCAATAAATAATCCCAGTGGGTACATCGTACTATCCTGGGCTGAAATAATAATTCTGTAAGGGGGATTAACTATATCCTTATGCACTTTTGGTATGCCACAGGCTTGGGGGATTGTGGGATGTTCGGTTCTAAGAATTTATATATTTTTTCTGAAATTATTCCTTGAAAAAGAGCATCCTCTAAAAAAAGCTGTACTTTTTGATGAGCAATCATAACCTCATTATATGAGACTTCTACGTATTTATCAGTATCATAAAATGCATCAAACATTTTAGCACTATAATCAAGGTTCTCAGCTAAAACCATCCCGTCCCCCTTATCAGGTTTCATTACTCAGACAGAATCATCCAATCTTATTTCCTTTAACAAATCCATTTCTTGTTTATTTAAAATTAAAAAAACGTTTTCTTTTTAGAAGTTAGAAATGAATGAGTGTCCTTCAAGCATAAATTCTCATAAGTGGCAATAACAGGATGGGTGGGGGGATTAAAAGTACTCTGAAGTTTAAATAAATTATTTCTATTGGTCCCATCCAAGTTCACAGATGGTCCATCATGAAACAGCAATTGCAATTTAATTTCCTAGCATATAATTTAATTTCTGTCATAGTATCCGACAAATTTATTTTAGAACCTGGTATAAATGAAAAATATGTTGAAAAGGGAAAAACATTTTTCATTAATGTCCAAACCAGTATAGTTAAAAATCTTAAATCCTTGATAACGTAAAACTTTCCCTTCATGGGAAACCACAATTTCCTCTCGTCTAACTGTAACTTCACACATATCCAACAAATGATCAATTTCTATCATTAGTTCCTGTTTTTCCCCCATCGCTATCCCCGGGGGTTGTTCTGAGTGTGCTGGGGTATACCAAAATGAATTGCTGTAATTACTGTTACCTAATCTTTGCTTATTCTGATTTTCTATTCTCTCCGACCTTCTGAGTGGGGGGTAATTATGTTCATAATCTTGTTCAACATACTGAGTCTCTATTTCAAAATTATCATCTACCAAAATATGTCTCAATCCATCTTCACTATATACATCCCCCCTCTCTCAAATATCACCGGAGCATTAATATATGCTTTAGGCATTGGATAGGCTGTACCCTTCCTATAATCTTCATTATCCCTGTGCAACTTTCAATGCATATTAAAACCCATTTGTCTTTTAATTCTATAACACATATTATCATACCTAAATTAAACTTAAATAATAAATCCTTAGTAATCTCCTTGTTTAAAATGGTAACCTACTCTAAAAGTTCTTGAATGTGAGTGTTGTTTAAATTCACAATAAACTACACTAACTCCAAACCAAAACGGTCAAACATAGCTGTTAAGTCAGACTTGTCATTGTCTTTTAAATAAATGCCTGTGGGAAATTTAATCAAACGTAAACCCTTTGGCACTTGTCAGTGTTTTAAACACTCATTTAGGTAAGAATTATCACACTGATGGTTTCTTATCTTCATAAGTTTTTGTTCCAAGTCCATACGCTTTTTGTTAAAAGTCCTAGGTTGTTCCTCCGATGCATTGGAGAATGTTGAAGGAAGAAATAACCTTTTGTATCCAGTCATTAAAGTTTATTTTAGTGTTTAGATGTTCCATATTTCGGAGGCTTGTTCATACTGTATTACCCAAGGAAAAGGAACATCCTGCTTCTGAAAAATCCCCTTGATTACGTAAAGACATTGCCAACTGTTGGGGATTAAGCTGAGCAAATTGTGAAGAAGATGCTGGGACTTGCAGTCTCTGCATCAAGGTATTCATATTGTTATTCTGTTGTGTTAGAAGGGAAATAAGTTGAGTAAGTGTCGCTTCTGTAACTGAATAATTATTTCCTAAATTCTCGCTGCTTTCCAATGTTGCCATTCAGTTGCCTTGCCCCTTACCATCTGAACCTTCCATAATAACTGGAAATATAGGTTCCACTGTGGCAAGGCTATTTCAATATGGAGCTGGCTCTCAGTAACAAAAATTCGCCCTCCAAAAACACTTGTAAATAAGGTGAACAATTCCACCTTGACCCAAACGACACTTACAGATACACAAGATGAACAGTGACTAAGGCCAACATCCAAAATTCAGGTGAACAGTAAAAATAGAAGTCCCAGCAATATCACAGCATACAAAAGTTTATTATTAAGTGCTTTCGTCTTGGACAATTCCAAGACATAATCAGAATGATGTAACTACATAATTCCCTGTTTATATAAAGCAATTAATTAATTACATAGATAATCACTACACATTCTTTTAAAAAGCAAGTACCAAATAAATTAAATACTAAATATACAACATAGTATTTACATTTGTATGTTACCAAAAAAAAAAAATTAATAAATATTACCTAGTCAATGCTCTAAGTTTTAAAACAGGTAGTATAGAAAGAGTTTCATTTAAACCTGGTTCAAAATTTGATTTTAAAAGTAATTGCCATTTCAACTCACATAAATCAAGATAAGTAAAATAAATGTTGGTTTTAAGACTACTCCCACTTTACAAAAATTGAATGACAGTATGATTATTCCCTATGGGTAAGGTTCAAGAGAAGTGAAAGACATAATGAAAAAGTATTGGGTGCTTTTTAGGACAAACAGTGAGTTAATATAAAACTTGGGGGATGCACCAAAATTTGTGTATAAAATGAGCAAGAACTTGACATTTTTGTTTGAACATAATTTGCTGCAAGTAAAATCATTTGAAAAGGGCACTACAAAATGTGGCTGTTGCTCTCAGTGTAAATACATTTTAGATGAATTGTTTGTATTTCTTCCTAATATGTCTAGACCTATACTTTTGAGACAGGTGAATTGTATGACAAAAGGTCTAGTGTTATCTTGCTGTATGTGATTTGTGTAAATACTATTATGTAGATAAGACTAAAAGACAGCTCAGAAAATGTATTTATGAACATGTTTATGCAATTTCTCAACAGAATGTAAAAAATTCTTTACATAGTCATTCAGTTTTATGTGATGGGTTCAACAAATTCAGATTTGGCATGCTTGAAGTGGTACAAAAACCTACAAGAGGAGGGTGGTGGGAACTTAATCTTGATTTATGTGATATATATTTTATCCATTTGACTTAGCTGTTTGGTGTAGACTGTTTTAAATCAAGGGGAGAGGAGTATGTTGGATCAAAATGTATGTCTATTTCAAATGGTTGTGTTAGGAGACATTAACATCTGGGTTCTAAAGATCAACTTTTACTCACAGATTTAAAGCAAATTGATCACTCTAAGTGGCAAGCACATCACAATCATCAGAGCGATATCAATTAACGACTGAACCACTCTTTGAAAATAATGAATACTTGTTGACTCTGACACAACATATTGCATTTTCACTGAGGAGGAGACATACTCATTTGTTTTAACAGAATCATAAGCCATTGATTTTTTATCAATGGCTAAATCTAATGTCTCATGTTCTAAAAATGGAGTTGTACTGATCCACCAAGAAGAGTGTGATTCCTGTTTGTCGTATCTTCCTTCTCCTCCTTTAAAGCATGCAACTGTTTACACAATAGTCTAATCTTTCTAATAATGCAGTGATACTGCCAGTGCTTTCACTTTTCTCTGACAGGAAGATGCATCTTATTCAATCTGAATACAAAGAAATAAGGGTTCATGCAAATAGTTAATTCTGAGTGACACTTACAGCAGGAAGGGCAAAGAAAGAGATTCCAAGCAGAGCAAATGCTGCAGCCAGCATTCTACCAAGCCAGGTCTGTGGTGTTTTGTCTCCATAGCCAATTGTTGTCAGTGTGATCTGTAATGCAAAGAGGGAAAAACAATAATTTCAATGATGAAACTTCCAAGCAAATCTAAACAATGCAGTGTAGAAACTGATTTTATACTGCCAAACTACCTACATGAGCTTTCATCCTGTAGCTCACTCCACTACTAGGCAAAGATGTAGATGACACTGGCAACAAATTTGCCTGAAGTATGCATCTTCCATTATTAGCCACCAGCAGTATAAACATAGCAATTTAAATAATCTTGTTGGCCCACTACAGTTAATTGTCTTGATTTGCTAGGTGTTATGTAGTGAATTTTCAGTCAGTAAAATTTGTCTGAGCAGGGGCAACCTAACTCCAAACCATCTGATCAGGTAGATGTCCCCCACAGCATCTATAAAGTTTAACCAAGTCTCATACTATAGCACCTTTGGGTAATATGTATTTTATTGGGGGGAGAAGTACTTCTGAGTACACACAAGATTCAGCAAACAGGATTAGGAGAAGTGTGTTTCATCATATCTCAATGAAAGCACCTTTCATGTCTTTTGTGACATTTTTGCTGTTCAATGTTTTGAAAGACTTACTAGACTGTACAAACAAAGAATGTACCCTAATGACCAGGTCTACTTTGAAAGGTCGAAATTCCAGAACTTCGAAATTCTGTCTGCCGAAACCAGAATATTGAAATTTTGGAACTGTGAGCATTCTTAATGAAGACTGCCCCACAGCATGGAATGGGAAATTTACCAATTTCCTCACTGCGGTACAATCTCAGAGTTGGAATATTTATTCAGCAGGGGGTGTGGGTGGGGAGCAGAGGACTAGCCCCCCTGCAAAATAGTTAATTTTTTTCATTTTTTATTTTGTTAAACTTTTGAAGTTCCAAAACTTAAAATATTCTGGTCTCGATAGGCTGAATTTCGAAGTTTTGGGATTTCGACCTTTCAAACTAGATCCTAATTACTATGGTTATACAAAAAGTACTACAATTTGGATACATATGCTTGAGTGCAAACATTTGTATTCCAACTACAAGCTATAATTTGTTTCTAGAAATTATGCACTGAAAATGAGAAAGGCAAAAAATATTTAGCTCTTTGGGACCTCACAAACTATAAATATGAAACTTTACCTATGAAAATTAATAATATATCCATGCATCACAGTAACCGATAAACGTATAACACACACACAAATATGTGTATGTGTATATGTATATATATATATATATATATATATATATATATATATATATATATATATATATATATATATATATATATATATATATATATATATATATATATATATATATATATATATATATATATATATATATGTATATACACACACACATAAACAGAAAAGAAATTCCAACACAGAAAGTCATCCAAGCTGCAGCTCAACAAAAAGTAACCAGAATTCAGTTTATTATTTTTTTTCCTGTGATGAATAAACTTGCCTTTTAGATGAATTTCTGACCTGAAGTTCTTCATTTTTCCCTTTTGCTTTGCTTTGAATATTGCACTGTATTCTGTGCACTACTGAAATATGCACAGCTATTTGCTGCCTTGCGAGTATATGCATGCATGAGTAATTCTGTTTGATGCCTAATGGATTTGGGAAGTCCACATCTTCAAATGCACATAACTGCAACAACTGGGATTTTAAGATATTTTTTAATGGACCTGCACTACTCCACCTTCCAGGTGGGGCTTTGCCCTCATAACATCCTACTTCTAAATATGTAATCTCTAAGGTTAAGGCACCTTGTGGAAATGGGCAAATAAATTACATATTTTTTCAGTTAAGGGTATTTGAAGTTCTGGGCTTCATACACACAACAGGAAAAATGTTCTACTACATTTTCTGACATTACAGTATAACCACTGATAAAATATTATCATTGAAACTAAGTTTACCATTCTTTAGCAGTGAGTGTAGATGCAGACAAAATATATAAATGTCAATAAAACAGAAATCGCAAGCATTATTGCCATTTGTACAATAAATGCAAAAGTAAAACTATTGTATGGTGACCAGTTAGTTAACCACTGGAAATTTGTGCTTATTTATTTTATACATATTTACTTCAATAAGTAAATGCTTAAACTTGGGATCTTTTCAAAAATAAAACAGAAAACCAAAGCAGCAATAATTGCAACAAAACACTGCATAAATGTGGAATTAATAATTGAATACAGGATATTATAACATTTAAGAGGAGAATTACTATCATGATTTTTTAAACATTTATTCTAAAGGAATTGAATTTCAGGGACACTTGGAAGAATCAAGGAAGGTGATTGATTTTACTTGGCAGATTTAATACCTTTAATGTCTGCACATCAACTGTCTTCACCATTGCAACTTTTTTAACTCTGTCATACTTTCCCATTCAAGATAAAGCTATACAAGTTCTTGTTGACATTTTGTTCACTCATTTTGAAAAAAAAAGTGTGTGTAATGGCAGGTACCTGACTACATATAAAAATGTTGGAATATTTAAATCTGAAAGCGACTATTCTGCCTGTAATCAATAAAAACAGTGCATACCATTAACTGCAGTTTCGCTCACACTTTCTTTCTAAATGGATTGCACACTCAGCTTAGATAAGTTTATGGAAGTCTAGATTGATTATTGCAACCAAGTATTTAACTAACTTACTCTGCCATATGAAAAGCCACACAAAGGTAAAGTATCGTTTTTGCTTTTTTTTTTTCCTTAGTCACTGAAAGTCATGACAGCTGCTGAAAGCTCTCAACTGATTTAGCTAGTGTGTCTATATAAACTAGCTGATTCTTTCAATAACATACAATCATCTATAAATAGCTTTGCATTTATTTCTTCTCCTGTTAGCTTTAGTCCTGTACAACAACGAGGAAAGAGGACTGCCCTGCCCAATTCCTTTATGCAGACACAACTTATCAGAGAGGACCCCTACCCCATTTAGTTCCACGATGCCTCAGAAATCCTCCTAATGTACCTTATAACAGTATCAAGGAATTCAAATGCTTCTACTGCCCTGCTCAACAATCGCAGCTTATTATGCTGAATGCTTTTTCTGCATCAAGAGAATAGTTCAGTAGTTAAATTAACATCATAATATTGTAACCACTAAAAATACACAGCTATTGACATTATAACCAGCGGGTTAGGAATAAACCCATTTCAATCTAATTTCTCTAGAGAATTTCTCTGTAAGTAGGGATAGTGTTCATTAGCCTACTTCTACAAATTAACTTTGCTACAGATACTGGCAGGGAGACAAATACAACTAAACCAATAGCTTTAATACATCAGAAAGGAACTTGTATGATAAATCTTGTCTTTATTGCCTTTAAGAAAACGGATCAAAAATCACTCCTTCAAAACAGAGAATGAACTAACAGAATTTACAAAGAAAACAACTACAATGACACACAAATGATTATAAAATTTACAAAATATTTAAATAAGAAAACAAAAGGCAGTAGTGGGTGTTCCTGAGTCAAACCTTATTAGTGAGTGATCAAAGAAAAAATAGGAAGGGCATGTTGGGCATCTTCCACAGAACGTCTGGTTCCAGACGACATGGGGGGAGAAAGGGAGACTGGAAGGAAGAGGGTTTTAACATGAAATTATGGTACAGTAGTTAGAGCAACTATCACTCAAACAGAAATGAAGGAGAATAATTTGGACCCAGATCTGAGATATTTCAGTACCCAGGGAACACCACAAATGAGAGAGGCAGAGGTTGAGGTAGAAAAGTGGAAAAGGTTACCATTCTAACTTGAGAAATTAATTCTAGTTGTGTGAATGAACTTTCAATCAAACCATCTACCTCAAATTTAAATGACTGTGATGAATGCATTTCAGATTGTGACACTGTAAACTGGTCCAGACAATACATAATGAACAATGAAAGGTTTGCTTTACTAAATGTTTTTCAATTTCATCTTTATTTTCAACTTACAAAAAACATTGTATACATCAGAATTAAGCAGCCAGTGAAATAGTCCAATGAAAGATAAATGACAATTCAAGAAGAGCTTTAATGATTGGTAGAAAATGTAATACTGAGAAATCCTCTCTGCTAAATGATGTATAATTACCCCTTAAGCCCTTACACCAATGAACACAACATGTGAAATAGAACTGATAATAAAAACATTCATTTACAAACTGTTACAAATCAGTGCAAGATATCAATTTTACAATATATTCCTAATATCCTCTCACAGTCTGATAGGAAAACAATATGTAACATACAGTCTGCTGACAAGTCAATTCTGTGCTCACTTCTTCCTAAGAATCACTCCTGTCTTATAAATCTTATAATTTTAAATCACATTTACATTTCAGTATGCATCTTTTTAACAAGGTCATGTCATTACAGAGTTATTTAGCAATATATTATCTACTCATATCATTTAAATAAGTGTAGCAGTATGGAATATACTTTCCTTAAAGAAATATTCAGCTGCCATAGTAACATGCCACAGTTATTCTTTATTTGCTATAAAATCTCCCTGTATTACTTTAAACACACTTAGGATACGAGTCCTCCCTATACTATTCCAATGCATTCTATAATATCTTTATTCAAATAAATAGTTATACCTACAATAATCTTCCTGAAACTGTTAACAGGGTAAGATAATCACATAAGTCAGTGACATGAATATTAATATATGTGGTCCCTATTTAAAAACTCCACCTATATCACGAGTCCTAACAAAGGACAACAATTAATAATACAGTAAGCTTTTTAACAACTATACAGATTATTAAAAAACATAAAGGGTCAAACAAAATGGCTAAAGAATTTCAATAAACAATCTAATGTATTTATTTATTTACTTACTTACCATTTGATATCTAGGTTGGTACACAGGTCCAAAGACCCTTTTCAGATACAGCCAGGTCAAAAGGGCAAGAAGAAAAACAAAAACAAAATCAAAGGAAATGAAATGGTCAAAGTGACAATCAAATTAATTTCACCACAAGCTTGCAGCAGGTAAATGAAGTTTTCAAATTGTTAATGCAGTAGTATCCAATATACTACAATGCAGACTGAGGAAATCAAACTCAGTTTTACATGGAACCTAAATTTCGACTATCGCAAATAACGCATTTACAGAGTGCAGAATAAGCTATCAGTTATCACCTTGGTGTTGTCCTTACACACCAACCCTACCCAGCCTCACTCAGGCATACAGAAAAGGACATTGTATAAGTAAACTGACCAGAACAGCAGATGTTTGAATGATTAGTTTGCTTCCAAATATTCAGCAGACTTTCCACTCACCCAAACTATTAGTTAGCTCAAGACAAGTATGGGCAACAAGCCCTTCAGAGCTTTCATGCCATCAGAGAGAGGGAGGCTGAGCCTTGAAAGGACATGGTTAGGAACAAGGAAAAAACAAAAGTAGATACCCCAGCATAAAAAAAAAAAAAAAAAAACCGTACAAAAAAACAGGGGGGATGGAGTAGCTACTGCAGCAGTGATCATTCAAATATCCACTGTTATAGTAAGTGTACTTACACAACTATACAGTGTTCTTTATACTGATCACTCTTCCAGTAGCCTAAGCCATATGGGTAGATTACCATAGCTTAGAACAAATGAGAGGTGGAAGCAGAAGGCTTCGGGAGCCCATGGAGAATGGTCCTAGCAAAGCCTGACCTACACCACGAGAAGGAATCTATCTTGCAGTGCTTTGTAAATGTATGAAGAGTGGATCAAGTTGATCCTTCTAGAATATTTTCAGAGTCCAACACTTTCCAAAAAACCATAGTTGAAGCCAAGGCCCTGGTGGAAGTTATCCTGTGGTGTGAATAACTAAAAGTAATATTGCAAGATGACCATTTAGAAGTGTTCTGCTATAACACAGGTTTGTCTCTTCTTCTTCTTGCCTTCTCAAGAAATGAACAATTATTAGAAGTTCTGAAACATTTTGTTCTGTCACGATTTTTTTTTTTTTAAGTAAACTCAGGTAATACTTCAAGCATAAAAGGAAAATTAGTTCTCAAGGAATAGCTGTCTCTGTGGGAAATAAGATAAGGTTGACCCACCATAAGAGCTTGTATCTCATATGCCTCTTGCATTAGGTCAGAGCAACCAATAAAATTGCTTTTCATGTTAAGAACCTCAAGTCAGCCAGATGACCTGGTTCATATGCAGCAAGTGTTACCTTCTCTAAAACAAAATTAAGATCCCAATTAGATGCTACTGGGTTTCTTGGAGATCTTTTATACAATACCCCTTTCAAGAACATTTTGACATGAGAATGCCTTGAAAGAGGGGGATCCATGGGCAAGCATGCTGAAATAGCTCACAACTGAACCTTGATAGAGGAGTAAGATAAGACGTTCTAAAGCAATATTTAAAACCTTCTAGAACCTTATTCTAATTCTCGAATACTTAATTCAAACAACAAATACTTATTAAAAATCACAAAATCTACCAATTCCTCTGGCGATGCATTCTACTTCCACTTATGTAGCAAAAATATGGAACTCCCTACCTCTAGATCTCAGAACTTTAACTAATATTACCCACTTTAAAAAAATGCTCAAGACCATTTAACAAGCAAATGGATATATTTTTGTAATTCCCCAGGTTAAAATCATACATCCTGCCCACTCTTCTAGTATCACTCTGTTGCCATACTGCTTTCCAGCTCAGATGTCAAGGTCTTCCCGATTCCCCTCACTGTAAGTCTCTTTCTACCAATCCAAATAGTTACCATCTTTTCATTACTTCTCCATGTTAATATAGCAATCCCTAACAACTAACATTCTTCTAATCTCAAACTTTCTGTTCATTTTTCCTTCTATTGCTCCACATCAGTTGCAGAACGCTGAAACTCCCCCTACTACGTCTGCTCACCATTGACCTAACTAACCACTTCTTTACCCTCCTAACCAATGATATCACTAACTCTTTTCATATTTTATAAATTGATAACACCATTCCTGTAACTATGCATGTTGACTAAATTTTTTTTACTGTTCTCCTTAAATTATTGTCAGATTCATTTTCATTATTTTCAGACCCACTGCATTTGCAAAATTGTTTCTCATGAAATTTGTTACTGTTTCTCCTCATCTATTGCAACTATGTTTTTTCATTTAAAAAACGTATACATCATCCTCTCTTTGTATAATGTGAGCTTAGGTAAATTTTTTTGTGCACTGTATAATTTGAAGCTTTTCTCCCTGGGCCTCCACTGAAAATGGTCTTACACCCAGTTGGACTTTCCTGGTAAACAAATGTAAAATAAATAAATAAATAAAATACCATTATATCTTCCTCATATAGAGTCTTGCCAGAGGTATTGTGAATGTCATGGGAGCCAGAATCCTGAAGTATTCCCTCACAGTGGCCAAGTCTATGTGGAAAACCCTGAAAATAGATCTAAATATAAATGCCAGACTAGAGTCAAGCTCAACAGGGTCTTCTTTTAACACTGATTCTGACAAGCCTGTTTCCTTGGCTGTGGTTTCTCTAGATAATAGGTAGGGACAGTGGGAATCTTGTTCATCCATTCATGCATGTCACTAATTCGATGACAAAGCATTTGGATACCCTAAGAGAGTCATAGTTACTCCCGCCATTTACCAACACTTCATTGAACTTTTTCACTTTGACATTCAGATGACTGGGCTCTAATTATTATAATTATTTTCCTACGAAAAGATCTTTCAGTGAGATATCTAGCATACATATCAAGAATACAATCTTGTGTGATGGGAGTCAAAAAGGACTTCTGAATGTTCTCTTGGAATTCAAGCCTGCAATGGAGATCGCTCACCCACATGATAGATTCCTGATACTTTGAAAAAAGAATCTGCAAGGATAAGTAAGACATCTAAATATGGAAAAATGCAGATACCCTGTAGCTTGCACTGGGCTATAACCGGAGCTAAACAATTTGTGAACACTCTTGGAGCAGTGGATAGGCCAATAGTTAAGAAAGAGAACTTACAGTGTGGTTCCAGGCACACAAAAACGTAAGAAAAATCTGAAGTCTGGGTCAATAGATATGTGACAGTAAGCATCTTTTAAATAGAAAGTTACCAAAAAAATCTCAAATGAGTTAGAAGGGTTACAATTTGTGAAGTGAAAGCATCTTGGACTTTAGCACTATCATATACTGGTT
This sequence comes from Protopterus annectens, assembly GCF_019279795.1. Lineage (NCBI taxonomy): Eukaryota > Metazoa > Chordata > Ceratodontiformes > Protopteridae > Protopterus > Protopterus annectens. The sequence continues at coordinate 945,707,827 of NC_056743.1, read as the reverse complement.
TAAGAAAGAAAGGCCCAGAACAGGTCTCCAGGCATTTTATTTCTTTGACACAAGAAACATTGTGGAGTAAAAACCTTTTCCCAACTGGGAAGGAAGAATTGCTTTTATTATCCCTTGAGAAAGGATGTACTATAGGACAGGTGGAAACAGGGGGGCCTGGTCTGCAGTACGTGGAATAATCCTCTGGGAAAAGAGGCACTTCTTTCCACTGCTATTAGTAACCCTGCTGAATCAGACTCATAACTCATTTGTCTGAAAGAATCTGTTGCCAAAGAAAGAAATGGAGATTCAGCTTTTCTGGAAGGGATAAGCTGGGGAAGGTGGGGGGGGGGGGGTGAGGGAGCAGACACTCCCTTGGAAAATTTAGAGAAGGTGGGCTGAAAATCTAAGAAATTCCCTGTATCAGCTTACCTCTCATCACATTTTGATGCCCTCTGCCACACAGGGCCAAACAACTAAATCTGTATCTGAAGGTGGATTTAAAATCTCATTTTTTATGTTCACTGGGAGATTCTGAGAACACAGCAAGGCAAACCTCCTCAGCACAGTACCCAGTCACCACAGCCCTGGATGTAGTATCTACAGAGTCATAAGCATACTTCAAATAGTAATGACCAGGGAAATTGAAGAAACTAAACCAGACAAAGCAAATTCTTTCCTCACAGGAAATGACCACAGATAAAACATCCCTCATACATTCACATTTTGTCAGCATACACTTTAACATATCAGCCTGACAATTCATAATTCTGAAAATTAAAGCTGCAGATGCATACACATTTTTCCCAATTTTATAAATTATTTTGTCATCCTTGGCAGAAAGAGAAGGATGAGAGCCAACAAAATCCTTGGCAGCAGCTGGATTTACCAAGGCTAGAGCTTCTGGATCAGCGCTAGGATAAGTGTATAAAAATGTCAAAAGATGAGAAACCTTAAACATTCTACATGCTTAGGTGCAGCAAGCTATCCATCAGAAAAAACACAGGTTGTGACAAACACATCCTCCTAGGAGATGGTTCTGGATATTTCCATTGTAACAGCTCATGGTATGAAAACCTGAGTGTGCTCCCACTGAAAACATTGGTACATTCTGGAAATAGTGTCAAAGGAAGAGAATCTCTTACATGGAGATTCTGATATTATGCTAAACTCTGAGCTTAAATCAGAAAAATAAGGTGAGAAACCTCCATCTGTCTCAATACACCTCTCTACAGATTCAAATTCTGGAGTCTCTTCAGAAAAAGATTAATCCTTTTTGCTTTTACCAGAAAGCAATAACAATATACATCATGGATCAACAGCCTGTACAACATGCTGAGCCAAACTTAATAAACTATTCCTGTGCAGTGGAACTGCTGTAAAAGAAAGTACATGTTTAGTTGTGGTTTCTTTTTCATAAGAATGTTAGGGCAAACAGGTTTATTAATGGCAACTGCAGCTTAACCATGAAAGGCCACAACATTCTGGCTAAGCAGAGGACACATTCCCTTCTCCCCAATACCAACAAGAATGTCTCTCCCTTTTCCACTGAAGGGAACCCAACAGCCTCACTGATTGTGACTAATCCCTAGTCCATAGTGGCTGTATGGACAACATTAGAGGGAATGGGAAGTGGGGAAGGATGAGTGTTCTGAAGAATCAGCTTTCACTACAGCACAGTCACACACCTGCTGATAAAGCAAACTGCTAGCTTGCTGTGGTGTCAAAGAATGATTAGCTAACTTTTTCTTTTTGTGGCTGGAAGAAGGACCAATCATGGTGTTGGTCATTTGCTCCATGGTCAAGCCAAAAATAGTAAACATTTCCCAGTGGAAAGTAAGCAGCACAAACTGGTAAACATTTAAAAATAGTATAAAGTTACTTTTCCCAATAATAATGCAGCAAAAAGCATTCTAATACATTTTACCAACATCCAAAAGTAATTTAAACATAGTTTAAATAGTGAAAAACATGGTGTAGAATGCTTAAATCAACTTTTAAACTGTCAAACACAAAAGTATAGTCCCAATTAAAAGTATAATAATGTCATAGGACTGTCAATAAAAACACAATCCTAGCTTAAAAGTACTTTTCCCACACAGAAAGGTAAAGTTAAAACATCAAAAATAATATGTGGGAGTGTTTCCCCAATGGGAACTTATCTGACCAGCAAATGGCACAGCACAAGCCAAATATTAGTCCTCTGAAGCCCAGAATGGAGCACTGTCTTCAGCAACAGGAAACCTCTGTAAAGCTTGGTGCCCAAACCTGTCATTTTAGTCAGTTCATCTCAAGCTGACAAATGGTTTGGGTATGTGGAAGGTACTCTGAAAGTTTAGAAGGTGGCCAGCTATTTTATATAGATATATATATATATATATATATTTATATTATATAACTTAGGCTGCTGCTGCAGCAGTGATCAATATGAAGAAAATCCATTTTAACTGTTTGCTTTAGTCAGGTATTGTTTTATGACTTGCACGAAGGACTTTAAATTATTTGTAGGTCTGACCGCATCTGGTAGAAAGTTCAAGGTAGCTGAAGTAAGTTTAGATAAAGATCTTTACCTGGATGCAATGTTCAAGGGTGATTTTTACAATGCAGTACTAGGACCTGAAATAATGGCTGCTTACTTCTAAACAGCAGTTCATATTTCAGTGGTCGATAGTAGTTGTAATAAATCAATTTAAGGGTGAGTTGGTTTAACAATTATAATGTTCTGTTTTGTACTGGAGGCCATTTAGTTTGTGCTAAAATAGTGCAGCTGGGAATCAAATTAATATACCAACCCTTCTATGATAGCCATGACAAAAAGTCTCCATATACAACCATATTAAATTACAAATACGCATATGCAGAAGGTTTTATATGCAGTAATTATTTACTCAAAATTTTCATAGTCAGATGCCACTGGGTTACTAGTGCTCCATTTTGTACAAGATTTAACCAAGATGACCCACCAATCTGAGAAGTATTAAGCTTACTCATTCCAGATAAAACAAATTTATTTTGCTTATTTTAACTGGGGATCTCCACGGTTCAATACTTATCAGAAAATACATTTTAAAACTGTTTATCAAATCGATCATCAGAGAAGCAGTAAGCACATATTGCAAGCTTTAACTTTACTACTTGTATCAATTCAAATGCTTCTGCTCAATAAAATTAAGAACTATATATTCTCTAATCTTCAAAGACTGGTAAACTTTCCTCATGCCATTACATAATGTGTACATTTCAAAGAATGCAATAGTGTAAATCTTACAAACTCCTACTAATATTGCACATTCAGCACTTACATAATTCAAATCTAAATTCTAGACATTCTAAAATTGAAGTTTAACAGCTATCAATTAAAATATTCCAATAAAAACAGTAAAAAATAGTTTAAAACATACTGAGCAGATACTTGCATTCAAAATTTTAAATACAGTTACAGTGATATGTGCTAAATCCACTGACATCAGTCACTAAATAATATAATTCTACTTTAAAAAATCACTCTTACTACACTGCAACACCATTTAGGTCCCAAAGGATTAAGTACACATTAAGCACAATGACAGATATTAGTCAACAAACAGTCTATCATTCATTCTTACTTCCATCTAGGAGGTTTGCTTGTATTACCGTAAAACACAAAGTTTATGTTTATGTCAATTGATTTTAACAACAACAGTCTTGCAAATAAATAAATTAAATAAATATTTTTAGCTTGCCATTCCTGGTTATATCTCAGAAATTCACTCGTGATAATATTACATGTTTATATCAATTACAAAGAATATTAGTCTCCTTTACCTTTAGTTAAAGAAAATCAGGATGTCTCAAGTGCCAACTGGCCTAATAGGACTGCCCATGTCAATAAAATACAAATTAAATATAAAAAAAAAAAAAAAACATTTTCATTCCAGTGCAGAGCTCCAAATCCAAAATGAAAAATTCAAACTACCACCTGAACCCTGAATGTAAAGGACTGCTATCTTCAGACTAATAAGTAATCAGATATTGAGTGGGACTTAACTGCCATTATAACATCAGGTTCCACTGCTTAACACTATATTCCTAGGTGGGGGCAAATGTACCATGTCTACTGTCAGCTACAAACTGCAAACATATACATGCCTTCAAAAAATACCTTGAACATTGTGAAGATAGGTGAAGGCTGCCAGCCTAGCCAGATAGAATTTTGTAGATAATTCTGTCATCTGTAAATATTAATGTCAGCCACAGGCTTGTTGTCTTAAATGGTAAAAAATAGTGTTACATGTGGAACTGGAAAAATGTAACAGTGCACTCTTCTGACCAAATAAAGCATGTTGTAACCCTTTGATGTTAAAACTCGGTGCCAGTAAGTCTAGAGTAAGGCATCCTGCCTATTGTTTTAAGGCCAGAGTTAATGGCCAGAATTTGCATGTATAAATTTCTTTTATTGCTCTGGTTTCTGCCCAGAGGTAAAGAATGTAACTGTAGTTTATGTTAGCCTGGGAAGTGTGAAGAATGGTGTAATGTGAACCAGGAATGTGATTTTAAAAACTGAATCAGACAGGATTAAGCATTTTTGTCTAAACCATCCAACTCAAGCACTGTCTTGCTCTATATGTAAGCTTATCTTAGACGCGTGTTTTCTCTTAGAAATAGCTAGAAAGATTAGACTGCTTTTCTGTGATGTCAGAACTGTACTACTGAATTATTTTAAGTATTTATCTGTGATCGCTGAACTCTTGACTAGCACTGTGTAGTAAAAAGTATTGTCTTGTGTTTTGACTATTTATTAAATATCTTAAACCCTTTCAACTGTGGCTGTTTTTGTACAGATATTTTAAGCTCTGTAGAGTACTTGCATACCTTTGGTAAAATTGTACAAAGCCACTTCAATAGCTTTAGCCCTGGGCTATACTACCAATTGGATAATAATATTGCGCAGTAATAATTGGACACCCTTTTAAGGGCCTTTGAGTAGCTGATAAATATTAGTGGGTGGTGGCAGCTGGTACTACCGTATAAGTCTGGGAAAAAGGGGTTCAGCTGGAGAATCTGTGCCAGCCTTCCCCAGGAGTGTCTGTGTGGTTGTTTAAACTCTTCTCAAAGTGTGTGTGTGTGTGTGTGTGTGTGTGTGTGTGTGTGTGTGTGTGTGTGTGTGTGTGTGTGTGTGTGTGTATCTGCATGTGTCAGCTACAGTTTTCCCACTAGGCTGAGATCTGGTCCCTATAGCTGTGCCACTGGGGAATCTTATTGGGGACCTGAAGAGCAAGGGAGCGACCAGCCCCGGACTGACTGTGATCTCTGTGTGCTCTTAATGGAAATTTTACTTTACCGTGTGTATTTGTTATCCTTTCCACCTATATGAGACATCCCTCACTGGTGTTAGTGGTGAGGATTGAGGCTCCTTGATTGCTGGGTCAGGGCACGGGTGTCACAAATATAACCAGAAATAAATATATAGATAGGCATTTTATGAAAATACTCCTCCATGTCTTCTGAAACTGTGATCTTTGTGTTAATGACAATTCATTAATTTGCCTTCAAAATCTTGCTTGACATATACTGGCCTACATTCCATGCAACCTTTTTTTTTTCTATGCCAGTATTACTCCTTCTCTAACCAATTCACTGACTGTATCAGAGTTTCTGCTGGTTTAGCCATTCCTCCATTAGTATCAGACAAATGCAAGCAATATTGTTTTTCAGTACCTGACGCCTTAAAAAAATCCATGGCACCATTTTCTCTTTAATGGACTCTAAGCATTCCAGTCTTTTTGTTCCCTTTCCTATTGGCACTCCATTTGATTTCACATTTCTTCAGGAAACTTTGTCTCCAAAGTAACCCACTGTTGTTCAGTATAAACCATCTGACTAAGTTTCAGTCACAAAAAAGTTGTCCTCTAAATATCTTTGCAGCTGTCTAGTATACATCATTAAACTGATGGAAATGTATCAGTTCATGTAAAGTGGCACGGAATATTCATCTGCCTTCCTTAGAACAAGCCTTTAAGACCTTTGCTTTCTCATGTACCACTTGGAGAACTGCAGTGCTTCATACTTGTGACTTCTTCATCGAAAGTCAGGTCATCCTCAGTCGCATGCCCTGTTTTTTGTTTCAGTCACCACACCAAATGCTAGAAATGAAAAAAAATATGAACTATTCTTCCATGAAATGTAATACTAATAGCAAACTACCCATTAGCAAATACAGTACCTAAGAAAATATCACCTTAAGATAAGAATAAAATGCTCCAAAAACTATTCTAAGCTGGGTAGACTTTAAACTGAAATGTTTTTTTTTTTTTAGGAAATCTAGTTTCATACTTTTTAATGTCCAGAATATATGTGCTCATGAAATACCTGTCCTTATATTAACTTGCATGAATTAGTGTAATATTTTTAAAACAATGTCCCTGATTTTGAGCCTTTGTCCCCCATTATTTTGATTTTGTCCAGAATTCTTGAGCAAAGAAGTTGAGAGGTTTGCTCTGAACAGGAGGAATATGGTTATAAGTCTAGGAGGAGAACATGAACAAATACCATTATTAACATCTGATGCTAAAGTAACTTCATGTCACCTTTTGAAAACTCAATGTTTTTGACAAGGTGACACTACAGGAAATAGGTTCATAGGTTCATACTAGGCTATCTGCCCTAGGACATTTATAAGCCTAGCCAGCATGTGTGTGGCTTCCGCCACCCCCTGGAATGATAATACTGTGCCCATTTAGGGTTTAGTTTACTGTGCCTCTGTCTAGAAGTGACACTGAGATGACCCCCGGGGTAAACCTACGATCTCCCATCCACTCGTCAAGATTTCTCTTGAAGAGAGTCAGTGAGGGGCTCTGCCTAACATGGACTGGGATTCTATTCCAGAGTGTAGGGAGCCTCTGGGTTATGAATCTGTCCCTCCAGCATGTCCTATTTATTTCTGTGTTGAGGTTCAAGTCTCTCGCTCTCATGGCTCTGGTGGATTTGGATTTTTTCAGGTGGAGCATGTCCATTAATTCCGGATTGGACATGGCCTTGTACGTCAGGCATAGATCTCCTCTGAGTAGGCAGTATGCGACTGAATAGAGCTTGAGTTTCTTCAATCTGGCAGCATATGACATATGTTTGAGACCCTTGATCCTCTTGCTGAGGTATTTCTGGGGTCTTTCTAACTGCTGCAGGTGCCGGGTAAGGTACATACCAAATGGGGCATTGTACTCAATCATGGGCCTGATAAGGGAAGAGTATAGGGGCACAATGACCTCTCTTGATCTAGATGTGAATCCTTTCATGATAAGGTGGGCAATATAGAAGGTCTTCCTAACCACCTTGGCAATGTGGGGGTCAAATGAGAGGTCACTGTCAACTTGGGTCCCTAGGTCCCTGATTACTTCTTCCATAATTAATGGATTACCACCTATGTGGTAATTTGTGGGTACTTTGTTTTTCCCAAAGGGTATAACTATACATTTTTTGGCGTTCAGTTTAAGGCCATGGCTCTGGCACCAGTTATCCATTTCTGTGAGGCCTTTCTGAAGGATGCTAGTGTCCACTGGAGTATCGATTATGGCGCCCAGCTTGCAGTCATCTCCGAACTTTGTCAGCCACAATCCTCCTATGTTTGCTTGTATTTCTGAAAAATAAATGCTGAACAAGAGGGGTCCCAGGACCGAGCCCTGTGGGACACCACTTGTGACTGGCTTAGAGTCTGACATGGCTCCAGCAATTCTGACCTTGTGGGTTCTGTCCTTTAGCCAGTTTGCAACCCATCTTATGACATATGGGTTTACATTTAAGCTGGTGAGCTTGTCTAAGATGCCCGAGTGGGGTATTGTGTCGAAGGCTTTTGCAAGGTCAAGGTAGGCTGTGTGAACTGCCTTACCCTCATCAATGGCCTTCGTGACTGTTTCAAAAAAGTCGACCAGGTTCAAAAGGCAGGACCTGCCCTTGACAAAGCCAAATTGGGTAGGATCAAGTGTTTGTAAGTCCCCAATGTCTTTGTTTATGAGTTCCATAATGATCCTCTCCATAGCTTTGCAGACCAGGCTCGTCAAGCTTATGGGGTGGTAATTTCCTGGGTCCGTAGAAGCACCTCCTTTGTGGAGTGGAACCACTGTTGCTGTACGCAAATGTACTCTGAATATCAGATTTAAAATGCAAATAATTAAAATTTAAGCAAAATACATACTATCAAAGGAAGATATATATATATTTTTTATTTATATGTGTTTATCACCACAGTTTATTCTTCAAAAGTTATCATTTTCAAGGAGAGCCCAGTTGAAAAAAGGTATTTATATTTAAACAACATTGACAGATTTTCTTGCAAAGGTAATAGCAAAAGCAAAAGTATAATAGAATAATGTAAATGCAACTTCCAAGCTCAGTTTAGGTATGACTGCATTCATACCCAATTAAAATTGAACCACTGGAAGTTATTTGCTAAGCGAGGCTGGGAGGTTTTGCATCAACTTACATTTTCTGAACAATATGTAGTTCATAGACTCATTCATAGATTAGTACTAGGCTAAATGTCCTTGTGGACCATTTTAAGCCTAACCACTTACCCCATGTGAGAATCAAACTCTGCACCTTCAGTCTGTAAGGTAGACACTTTAACCATTATGCCAGTCTTCCACCTCTCCAATGTATGGTGTTATTGACTGGCTGTAATAGGTTCATAGGTAAGTACTAGTCTAACTGCCCTTATGAGCTGATTTCCCATTTTATAACCTCTCCAATTTGGTTACTGACTGACCTTATGCATCCCATAGTCAATACCTATACATTACCCCCAATGTTAATAAATAGGATTACAGCCTAGATAATTTGAGGGGACCCATGCATAGGTTCATAGGTGTTTACTAGGCTAATGACCATAAGTGTCTTTTTAAGCCTAACCATGCCTCCCAAATCTCTGACAATTTCTCGTATACTTGATAAGTGTAAGCAGATGAACCATTTACACGCTGCCTATGTCCACTAGAGACATAGGTGCCAAACCAGGGATGAATTACTGGTTTCCCATCCAATTGTCCAAGTTGCACTTGAATTGGGTTAAAGATGAACTCTGCTTCACATGGATGGTGAGCCTGTTCCATAGACGGAGTAGTTCCTGGGATACATACCTATCTCTCCAGTAGGTCCTATTTATATCACAGGCAAGTTTTAAGTCTTTAGAATGGGTGATTCTGATGCAGTTTGTTTTGCAGATATGCAGGGGGGGGGGGTCATCAGGGTGGGATCTTACAATGCCTTGTATGTCAGGCATACATCTACCCTCAACAGTCTATAGGAGATAAAACATGATAGATATTGTGTAAATTAAAATGCTTTTCCCAATATACTGTGTGTACAGTGAAAGGAAATGTGCAAGCTAAACAGCAGTTTTCAAAATAATATGCTTGCTTTGCAAGAACAGTTATGTTCAGCTTAGATATAAATAACATATAGCTGTGGGCATTACTGTAAATGCATCCTGTTATAGAAAAAAAGGAAGTTGACTTTCTTGGCTTTCAGATGCAGAAATAAATAAATAATATGCAGACAGGTCAAGTGATGCAAAGATGACGTGGAGGACTTTTGTGAAGTATTCAGATACAGCAAGGACCAAAAAGGGCATGAAATAACCATGGACTTTTTCATGACACAGACAAAAAACAGAAGTCACAAGGACATTAAAAATAACATTGGTTGAAAAGAGTATATAAACTGGACAGTATGTTCCACTTAGTGTGCCTTAGTCTACTCATCTGTCTAGCTGTGTTATAATAGAATTGAAATAGCTCTGACAGAATTAACTGTTTGGCAAGAATTTGTTCCGAGACAAATAAAGTATAACAGATACAGTAGTACGGAGTTTGTCTGGTCACTTTCTGACATTTTCTTCAGTGGTGAAATAAAGACCACTGCTTGACATTTCTTCAGAAAAGAAAGAAATATATTTCTTCAGTGGCGAGCCTTGGCCAGTGACTGTGACCATATATCTGTTACCAGCAGTTAATATTACAGAGGGATCCCTACTACTTACTACGTTAGTTCAGCAGACTGAAAGTTCCAGTGCTTTAAAAGAGAAACAGTTCCAGTTCTTCACTGGTGGACACAGAGCACCGCCGTGGAAGCTGTCCTGCATCAGACCACCTACAATTCGTCTATGGAGAAACGCCGTCCTTTTCCAGATTTACTTCAGCCTGATCACCTGCTTGTCTTCTGCGTAAATTACGGTACTTTCTTCACAGTTATAACATGGATGCAAGTACAGACCATTAACTTTACAGTGCCCACATATTGTATATATAAATTTACATGCTTCAACCTTCTGTGCTAGACATAAAATGTAAATCTAAAATGTTTGATGTTCAGGCATTAGATAACTGTTGTGTTTGTAAATGTATAAATGCCTATAATCCATACACAAAATGTACAGCAATTCAAAAAGACTGTCTTTTATGTGGAGGTAACTTTCCTAACTTCTGTCTATCTTGTCAAAGGAGTCTAGTATGTAAGCCATACCATAAGATATATCCTATTCTGATAAATAATTTGTTTGAGTCTAGCGTTGTTAGTTGTTCACATAAGCAACAGTTAAATGTACCTTCTGCAGTCACCTATGTATGCAATTATTGTTAGTAATGTAACAGACTACATAAACATGTTATTTATAGTAAATATTGCAAATGAATAAAAACAAGAAAGTTCTAACATAGTACAGTGTGCTATCAATATTAACCTTTTAAAGAACAGCTTTTCAAAATTTCCCTAGAGACAGTAGTAAGGGACAATAATGCCATTTAGAGGAACAGACTCAGAATAGCATTCAGACTTTACATAATGACATTTCTGGTTTAACGTAACAATCAGATAGAGCCCAACAACATTTACTAAAGGGCACAAACTACAGAGGTTAATCTGACAAGACAGTTAAAAGAAGCACAGCAAAGTTTACATTGGGCAGGGTTCAGCAGAAATAACAGTTATTTCTCCTGCTGATATATATCAATAGTCTTGTTTATTACAGACTCTGCCTCAATGGCAAGACAAAATAATAATTTTGTTTCAATATGTTGGCATTTAAACAAAGGTTGACATACACTGAGTGGTCTATTTCAAATAATGCTTTATTTAATTTTTTTTTTTTTTGCATTTACACATGCCAGTTTGGGTCAGAAAGGGAAACAGGAATCATCAACAGTGTTGGCAAACCCCTAAAACATGCCCCAGTAAGAGAGTTATGAACATTCATTCCCAAAATGATTTACAGGGAAAGTTTAGTATTGTCAAAATCAAAGCACATAAAAAATATACATAGGTTCATAGATTAGTACTAAGCTAACTGCCCTTGCAAGCCATTTTAAGCTTAGCTAATTATCCCTTGTGAGACTCAAACCCTACACCTTGTGTTTGTAAGGCAAACACCTTAACCATTAGGCCACCTTCCCAACCAGGCAAGGACACAGTAAATGCTTTGGCAAATGTCAAAGCAAACCAAGCAGTTAAAACAGGTGAGTGTCTAGACTCATTTAACTGTTTTACAGACAGTCTAAATAGCATGACAGAAAAAAAACTAAATAATGTTTTGGTCAGGCAAGATGTTATGTTAAAGCAATTCCGTCAGACAGCTAATGACATTCTGCAAAATGCATATGCAGCTTTAAAATCAGTTTCTGCCTGACAGACAGATACAGACTCAGAGATTAAGCCAGAGTGCTAGACAGTTTAAAAAAGGTATGCAATATTGCAGATGCACATAGGAAATGTACAAAAACAGCTTGTAGACTACGTGGTAAAAGGAAGGGGATGTAATACATGGTCTGATATAAAACAAACACAGGGGGAACACGAGCAGCTTCTGCTCCACCAGGGTTACAGAGAGATATACAACAAAGTTCAGAAAAGCAGGTAATATGTTTTACTTGTAAGAAAATAGGTCACATTAAAAAGAATTGTCCATGTTACAAAAAATGAACGAAAAGTCAAATACAAAAGGGTATCTATGCAGATAATAGTGCTTCTTCAAACCCAAAAATAGGGAAAGAAATCAAGATAAAATACATTAAAGAACAATCAGTCACAGGAACAAACACAGAGGGATACATAAAAAATAAAGTATACCCTATGAAATACCAAATCACGGCAGGCAATAGGCATTAAAGCAATAAGGGATCTTTTAAAGCAATGGAAGACGATGTTAGTATACAAAACTCAATGTTAATTAAACAAAGGGGACAGTAAAAGTCAGAAAAATACTTTACTGGTTTAATAAGCCAGGACGGATTCAGAATAAACACAGACATAACTTACAGCCATACAGATTTAAAGTAAAGTTAATACAAATACAGTGTAAAGTTAATACACATACAATAAATACATTTACAGTAGTGCAAATATAGAAGTTATGTTCTTACCATAACGTTCCATGTTAGTTGTCGTCTTCTCGCCTTCTTCTTGCTGGATGGGTTCGGAGCCACACTCGGCTTCGACTCGGCCACTCTAAAAGCTCGAGAGTTGGTTCCACCGGCTCGAGGCTCCCCTTATATCCCACAATGCTAGGCGTGAGTTACCTTAGATCTCGTTTGTAAGCTAGGCCCAGATTATAATAGTAACAGAATAACTAGAAACAAAGTCCACCTCTATAAACAAGGGAGAAGAGAAGGATGACCTACATCCTGATCCAGGAAAATATGCACCGCAGAGCATATACCTAAAGTAAAGAGGTGGTAGAAAGAGAGGTCACAATCAAAACTCCTCTAGGTCTGTCCAGGCCAGGGGGAAGGAGGGTGGGATGCAAGAAGAAGGCGAGAAGAAGACAACTAACATGGAACGTTATGGTAAGAACATAACTTCTATATGTTAAGTTGTTTATCTCGCCTTCATTCTTGTTGGATGGGACCGCGTCCCTAGCACCTTGTCCCGGGTGGCCTAACGGAACAGACTCCTGAGAACAGTGGAACCAAAGTTAGCTCTAAGCCTAGAAGCTAAATCCAACTTATAATGAGAAATGAAAGTGTGAGGAGTAGCCCAAGTAGCCGCTGCACAAATGGTGTCAATAGGCAGTCTGTCTTGGAAGGCTATAGAAGTAGCCAAAGCTCTGGTGGAATGAGCTTTAGGTTTGCTAGGCAGCTTTTGGTGTCTAATTTCATAAACAAGGGAAATCAGAGATGTTAGCCATCTAGATAATGATACCTTTGAAACTGAAAGTCCCTTTCTGCCTTCTGCATAAGAGACAAACAGCTGGTCAGATTTTCTGAATTGTTTGGTTCTATCCAAATAGTACCTTAATTGACGATGAACATCTAGCCAATGCAATTTTTGTTCAGACCTGTTAGAATATTCTGGAAAAAACACAGGGAGGTCAATGCTTTGATTTAGGTTAGACGCCGAGGCTATCTTAGGTAAAAATGACGGGTTGGTTCGTAAAGATACCCTGTCCTTATGGAAAAACAGATAAGGAGGTCGACAGCTGAGTGCATGAAGTTCTGAAACTCTTCTAGCTGAGGTAATAGCTACCAGAAAGAGAGTCTTCCATGATAGCAATTTTAAAGAACAGGAGGCTGCAGGTTCGAAAGGGGGAAGAATCAAAGAAGTAAGAATTAAATTTAGGTCCCAAGGAGGAGGAGGATTTCTTATAGGAGGTCTGAGTAGAAAAACTCCCTTCAAAAGGCTTTGCAAAGCTTGTGGGACATTATGGCAGACTCTGAAATGCCCACATGAAAGTTAGAAATAGCTGCCAATTGAACTTTAAGAGTCGAAGGAGATGAACCTGCATGGAAGAGTTCAGCTAGAAAATCAAGGACCATTTGGATGGAAGCAGTGAAAGGATCTACGTCCCTGCCTTGAGCCCAATAGGCGAAACGTTTCCACTTACTAAGATAAATCTTCCGAGTGGAAGATTTATGGGAAGCTATCAAAATATCTCGAACAGAGTGAGATATTTGAGGAAGCCTGGCTAAGGTTGGAATTGGAGGAACCAAGCAGTGAGGTTCAGAGAGGGAAGGGAGCGATGAAACTGACCCGACTGATGGATCAAAAGATCTGGAAGTAGGTCCAGATGCCAAGGTCGCTCCAACAGAAAATGATGTAGAAAGGGGAACCAAACCTGTCGAGGCCAGTAAGGAGCAATGAGGATCAACGAGGCCTTCTGAGCGATAGCTTTTTGTATCACTTAAGAGATTAGTGGGAAGGGAGGAAATGCATACAGAAGTCCCCAGGGCCAAACTTGGACTAGAGCGTCTCTGCTGGGCTGGCCTGGTAAAGGGAATAGGGTGAAATAATCTCTGCACTTGCTGTTTTGGGAGTAGCAAAAGGTCGCAGCAAGGCTGACCCCACTTGAGAAAAATTTCTCTCACAACAGAGTCTTTCAGAGACCACTCGTGAGGCATGAGGATAGCTCTGCTCAACTTGTCTGCGATTTGATTGGACTTCCCGGGGATGTGCGTTGCTATCAGAAACCACTGAGAAGAAATCGCCCATTGCCACAGTCTGAGTGCTTCTCGACACAGGGGGTAGGACCTGGTTCCGCCTTGTTTGTTGATATACCACACTACAGACATATTGTCCATCTGGATTGCTATCGTTCCCAAGGGAAGAGAGTCTTGAAGGGCTTGCAACACTAAAAGCACTGCTCTCATCTCTAGAACATTTATGTGCAAGTGGCATTCGTCTGGTTGCCATGTGCCCTGGACAGTTCTGCCCTGATAATGCCCCCCCCACTCGATCAGGGAGGCGTCCGTTGTCAGAGTAGCAACCGGAGGGGGAGGAACAAAGGGTCTTCCCAAGAAGAGCTGAGGGGAAGACATCCACCACAGAAGATGATTCCTGCATGTTTGCGTGATCGTAATGGTGTGGGACATCGGAAGTTGCTGGTATGACCATTGTGTGAAGAGCATCCATTGAAGGATTCTCATGTGGAATCTGGCTAATGGAAGCAAAGGCATGGCAGCCGCCATAATCCCCAATACTTTCAGAACTAACCTGGCTTTGACTCTGTTGCTGCTGAAGATGAGCGAGACCAGTTTTTGTATGTCTGTTATTCTCTGATCTGTTAGCCTCGCAGACATGTTGACTGTGTCTAGAATTGCGCCTATGAAGGTAATAACACGACAAGGCGACAAAACAGACTTTTCGCAATTTATTGAAATGCCTAAGTTTTGACAAATGCGAAAGGTGTAGTCCCTGGCCCTTAGAAGAAGATGCTTGGTGGGAGCTGTGAGGAGCCAGTCGTCCAAATATGGAAACACCTGGAATCCTTGACGTCTCAGGTGAGAAGCTACCACTGCCATGCATTTGGTAAACACCCGGGGGGCAGTGGTGAGTCCAAAGGGCAAGGCTCTGAATTGAAAATGACTGGTTCCCAGCCTGAAGCGGAGAAATCTTCTGGAGCCGTCTGTTCATTTTTATATGATAGTACGCATCCTGAAGGTCTATAGAGCACATCCAGTTTTTTCTTCCCAATAGGGGAAGGATGGACTGTAGCGTGACCATCCGAAATCGTGTTTTCTTGACTGACTTGTTCAAGATACTGAGATCCAAAATTGGTCTCCAGTCCCCTGTTTTTTTTGGAACTAAAAAGAACCTGGAGTAGATTCCGGATCCTTGCTGGTCTGCTGGAACTGGCTGAATTGCTCTTTTTGCAAGCAGCTTTGAAATTTCCAAAGCTGCAAGATCCCTTTGAGCGGGTGGAACATCTGGAAGGGATTTTTTTGATCGGTTTGGAATGCAAACGAAGGGAATGGAATAGCCTTCGTAAATGATGGACTGTACCCACTTGTCTCGAGTTAGGGATAGCCAGGCTTCTGGGTACAGTGACAATCTTCCCCCGACTGCCTCCGAAGGTGGACAGTCGGGCAACACCTCAGGGATGCTGAAAGGGCTTATCGGAGAAAGTTTCTCGATTGCCCTGGTTCTGCGGACCCCCCCCTGCCTCTAGGGCGACGTCTACCATTGTTGTTCCCCTCTGCCTCTGGCGGGAACCGACTTTGTCGTCAGGCGAAGCCCTTGAGATTGTTTGCGGAACCACATTTTCCCACTTTTCTGGCCTTTGGGGTAAGGCCTAGAAGGAGTAGAAAACGGACTCCGACGGCAGAAAGAGTCTTGCCATCCGTCTCGCACCTAGTCAAGGTTTCTTTCACTTGAGGACCAAAAAGAGATGATCCATCAAACGGGGAATTAGTGAAAGACGTTTTAAAGGGGTCCGCAAAGTTGCATAGCCGCATCCAGGCATGCCTGCGTAAGGCTACACCTGTCCCTGCGGCCCTGCTCACTCCATCAGCCGCATACGAAAGGAGGCACATGGAGGAGTTAGCTATGGAGTTCAGGGTAGCCAGCTGAGTGTTCATCTTGTCCTGAAAACCCGCAGCTGTAGGATCCTTCAACATGTCACTCGCTTCTTTGATCAAGTCTCTTTGAAGACGAGTAAAATGGCATAGGTAGTTCAGTGAACGCATTGCAAAGGTCGCTGATGAGAACATCCGCTTCCCGTACCTGTCCATAGACCTAGATTCCTTGTTAGGTGGATGGACAGGCACTGAAGGATCAGCTAGTTCCTTCTTAGTGGCAGCAGCAACCACCATAGCATCCACAGAAACTCCCTTGCTCAGAAATTGTTTATCCGCTGGTGCCATGATAAATTTTGAGGGTCTCCTGGGAGTGGGGTCCACTGAGTCAGGAGCCGTCCATGCCTTTTTTGCTACCACCTGCATGAGGGGGTCAAAGGGGGGAGACACCCAGGAGGTGGAAGGGCGACAGCCAAACGCCTCAAGGTACACAGATTCATCCTCCGAAGGGCTGAGGGCTGGCCAATTTCCCCTCTGTTTGAGGATTTCTAGAATGTCTGCAAATGAGACATCTTCAGAAGGGGAACGGGGGGAACCCTCGGAATCCTCTAAATCTGTGTCAGAGGTGACGGACTCAGGTGAGTCTATGTGTTTCCTCTTACACTTTCTCTTCCGAGGGGGCTCTTCTGCCAATTCAGGAGAGGCCTCGGAAGAGGATGAGATCCCCACAGGGGATTCCTGAGGAGTTGGCTCTCTGCGGTCTGGGATGAGGGAGTGAGTCGACTTGACCTGAGGCACCGAAGAGGGAGGGGCGGACGGAGCCGACTGTGGAGTTGAACCAGGTTCCAACACACTCCGCATGACCTCGAACGCACCCCTGTCAGGCAGAGCCAGAGGTCCCCGCTCCGAAAAGCTGAAAACCTCCCTCGGCACCGACAGTGATGGTTCCAAGGCCGATGTCGGAGCCGAACTCACCTGAGCCGAAGCACCGAGAGGGAGAGCAGGGTCGGACAAGGGTCCGATGCCACTCACCCCCTCGGAGCCGACGAGGGATGTCTGGCGCCGAGATTCTTCTAAGGAAGAAATCGGAGCCGACGACTCACTACCCTCTGAAGGTCATGGTCCGAAAGCCTCGATGACCTAGAGGAGTGAGATCTATGGCTCCATTCAGACAGCAAGGGAGATGCTGGAGCCGAATGAACGGAGCCAAGGGACGGTGACCTGGACCTCTTTCTAGATGTCGGTTCCGAAGGTCTAGTCGGAACCGACACAGGAATTTCCAATACCTCGTCTCCAGCCGGAGCCGAGGAAACCACAGAAGCTGCAGTCTGAGACTCATCGGCTCCAGCCGGAGCCGATGTAGACGGAGGTTTCGAAGCCTTAGGCCTCAGCTCAGAAGCTGGAGCCGAGGACCTAGAAGCCTTGGAGGGTTTGCCCGAAGTAACAGTAAGGGAACCCTCAGGCTTAAGTAAACCTCTCAAAATAAGTTTATTTTTTTTTCCTGCAGGACTCTGAGGCTGAAGCCATGGCATACAGCACAAGAGTCCTGCAGGTGTAAAGGTCCCAGGCAGTATACACAAGAAGTGTGACCGTCTGTCAGAGACATTTTCTGACAGCACGAGTCACACTTCTTGAAGCCTGAGACCTTGAGTCCTTAGACATTATTGAAGAAAGTGTAACCACACACACAAACACACTGATTACACCTTATACAAGTTTAACTCAAAAATTAAAACTTACTATCACAAGTTTTAAATTCCTGACAAAATCACACACACACCACTAGGGGATGGAAAGGCCCGAAGGCCCGAGGGAAGAACTTATAAGTTCTTTGTGGAAAAAGGGGATAATAGAAGAAAAAAAAAAAAGCGACTAAATCCACTAAGCTAAGGGAAATAACTATTATAAATTAAACTAAAGGGGTTTAAGTAGACTAAAATTTACTCTACAATAACTCACCTAGAAGCCGGTAGAAACCAAACACCTCGATCGCTGTAGCGGCAAACGAGATCTGAGGTAACTCACGCCTAGCATTGTGGGATATAAGGGGAGCCTCGAGCCGGTGGAACCAACTCTCGAGCTTTTAGAGTGGCCGAGTCGGAGCCGAGGTCGGCTCCGAACCCATCCAGCAAGAATGAAGGCGAGATAGACAACTTAACATGGTATATGCAAAACTAAACAATGCAATTAAATGTTGGGTATGTAAGTCCACATCTATGTCTGGAAATGGACTCACATTTAAGGCAGTACCTATGACAAATCCTAAATGACAAAAGGTTCTATAATAACAAGAGAGGGTCAACCCCCACCCAAATTAAAGTACAGTATGTCACCAATGGCAGCTTATGCATACAGCAAACAGGATCAATATTGGTAAAAAAACAGTGACTGTAATGTCATATTTTCAAAAGAATTTATTACATAAAATATAACAGCAAACAGTCTTATAAACAAACTAGTACAGCAAAAACATAATTAGTCAAACTGGAGTAACTGCCACCCAGGTAATAATACACAGCAATACATACAGGTAGTCAAGTACAGAGTCATTACAAATAGCATTTTTCAGCTAATAAAAATCCAAGCAAAAGCAACACACTATGTTGGTTCATAAAAATTAGTGTACGTTAATAACAATCAAACAGTATCAGTACAGTAACAGTCTGTTAACAGTCTTAGGAAAGTTTAAATGTGTTTCTATAACAGCAATCTATGAAAAAGACAAGGTAATCTAAAACAGTTGCAAAGAAAAAATGGGGAGAGATATGCAGATATAATAAATCATGAGAACAGGGACATCATAATTACATACCTGATTTCAATATATTTTGGACATGCAAAATTTGTTTGTAAAGACACATGACAAGTCAAATTGTTGGGTTTTTAGCCGCATTCCTTACAGAGGGAAAAATGCCATTACATGCAGTCCCTGTAGAGGTTACACATACAGGTTTTATGTTTAAAAAATCTTATGAAAGTAGAGTTGTAAAACAATCAGTCATAAAAACATTTACAGTTGATGAATAATAGAAAAAGGGATACTCTGTTTTCAAAAGAACTATGCTCATGTAAAAAAGCTTGAGTATAAAATAAAAACAGCATGGGAGTTAACACATAATACTTCTTTTAAGGAATACATGAAAGAAAAAAAAATTATATTACATAGAGTATGCAGGTCCAATAATGAGAATTACTCACACATTACCAGAGGACATGATAAAAAATCACCAGTAAAAGAGGGAGGTTCATGATAAAAAATAGGGAAAGATTAAAACAGCTGGACATAGGAAATTGTGCTATTTCAGGAGCTGAATTTTTTCACTGGTATGGTGCCACTAAGGCAATATAGAAAGTTACAAAGTTAATAGCAAATGCAACTTATGGAGTTATCTCAGATATAACAGAGTAGATGTGTTATAAAACTGTCAAACAAGTAACTGTTGTTAACAATGAAGAAAGGCTATTAAGTACAGAGGATCACATTTTCCTGTAAATTGATTTTTTTAAATATTCTTTTCCCAAAGCAATAATGAAATTATTCAATGCAAAAGAAATATGCTTGTTTCTAATACAAGGTTTTGCCTTGTAAAGCAAGGGTTAACTTGACAAGATTTTGAAATGCTTGTGTGTACTGACAACCTACTTAAGTAAGCATAAAAACAGTTAAAAATAGATAAGTAATAATGGCTAGTTGTCTATGATGGGGTACTATAATTTCTGCATTAATTGCTCTTATCGTCATAAGATTTGGGTTAATAAAAGTATAAATCAAGTAACAGCTGTTGGTAATGTAACATTCTTTAAAGAGATAGCATTGAATGCAAGGAATTTGCATGTTGCAACAGACCAAGGGATTCAAAGTACTAAAGATCATATTTTGTTGTAAATTGTCATACAATTTTCACGGGTCTTAAATAAAAAAGTGGGAATTGATAGATATTGTGTAAATTAAAATGATTTTCCCCAATATACTGTGTGTACAGTGAAAGGAAATGTGCAAGCCAAACAGCAGTTTTTTAAAATAATATGCTTGCTTTGCAAGAACAGTTATATTCATCTTAGATATTAATAACATATAGCTGTGGGCATTACTGTAAATGCATCCTGTTACTGAAAAAAAAGGAAGTTGACTTTCTTGGCTTTCAGATGCAGAAATAAATAAATAATATGCAGACAGGTCAAGTGATGCAAAGATGACGTGGAGGACTTTTGTGAAGCATTCAGATACAGCAAGGACCAAAAAAGGGCATGAAATAACTATGGACTTTTTCATGACACAGACAAAAAACAGAACAAGTCACAAGGACATTAAAAATAACATTGGCTGAAAAGAGTATATAAACTGGACAGTATGTTTCGTTCAGTAGTGACGTTTAGACTAAGTGTGCTTTAGTCTATTCATCTGTCTAGCTTTGTTATAATAGAATTGAAATAGCTCTGAAAGAATTAACTGGCAAGAATTTGTTCTGAGACAAATAAAGTATAACAGATACAGTAATACAGAGTTTGTCTGGTCACTTTTGGACATTTTCTTCAGTTAACTTTCTTAAGAAAAGAAAGAGATGCATTCTTCAGTGGATACATTTCTTCAGAACACAGGGACATAACCTTGAGGCAGTCCACATATAGGGCATGTTACTTATGCCTATATTCTTTGTGAGGAACCTCTGTGGATGTACCAATTGTTTGCTGTGCCTGGTTAGGTAAACACCAAAGAGGGCATTGTACTGAATGATAGGAAAAATGTGGCAAAAACTGGGACTGTTGAAAAGAATGGACTGTGTACTATACCACAGGCTACCTTCTTTCATCACAAGGTGATGGACCACTGCAAACCTTTCTGAGATGCGACAGAGATGGCTCAGCAGTTGGCCATATCTATACCTTATCTCCAAGTCTTGTGTTTGCATTCCTTTTATCTCCTAGCCTTCATCCTGTGCATTGTCCAGCCATTCTCATCACCATTTGTTTATCCTGCCTTTATTCATTTTATGTCTTCCCTTTCCAGGCTCTGTCCATCCTATGTTTCCCCATCCTAGTGCATGTGCTATCACCCCTGTTTGTTTATTCTCTTCTGTTTGTCTGTCTGCCCAATGGATACCATCCTAACATCTTTCTTCTTCTGCTTTCCATTTCAATCTCCCCATTTTTCCCTTCACTCCATACAAAAAAACAGGGCCCCATCTGGGCAAAGAAAAACAAATATACTGCATTTCTTCCCCACATCTCAAATATTCCTATATGTTATCTGTTTGTGTGACCATCTGCTTGCACTTCCCCTTTCTACTGCTTTCCTGTACACCCCTTTCATTCCCTGTTATAAATCCAACAGTTGTCTACGTATATGGTAAAACAGAAGCACAGCTTGGCACTGCCTATTGAGATATATCAGGCTAAGGTAACATTCCTCATTCTGATTAGATCACACAATATAGCATGTTGCCACTTTAGGGATTTTGTCTTGTTCTGTGTATATATTTACTGCATGGCCGTGTCTGCTTGCACAGTTTCATTGTGCAGTTAGATTCACCTCCATAACTGACATATGCCTCATTTATACATACTGAATTAATTAATGCATATTTGCTGGAAAGTCTGTCTCCGGTGTTAACATAGAGGCATGTAGCTGCTGAAAGCTGGTGCAGAAATGCACTGAATTTCTGAGAATCTCAGACCAAGTCTTCCGTAAAAGCTTTTAATTGGTGGACTTCTGCTGAGATTCATTCACAATAAGATTTAGATGATAAACAGAGGGGAGGCTGAAAGGAAAACAGGCACAGCAGCAGAAAATGCCTGACTACATGTCTGCACATGGCATTGCAGGTCAGCAACAATTAATACCAATGTATTAATGAATTACTGAGACTAAATAAACTTATATAGGAAAGCAAAAAGGAGTTTGTGAATATCACCAAATTATGCAGAAAATGGAAATATAGATTAAGCAATTGCTAGAACAAATACCTAGTTTAAACAGTTGAGATGCAAAGCAAATAAATTGCTATTAAAATGGAACTTACCGTACCCCACCAGAGTGAGTCTGCATATGTCGCAAATTCATTGTTTTCATCCTTCTCAGCCAGGTAAACAAGAAATGATGCAAAGATAAGAACCAAAAATCCAATGTACCAGGCAGTGATTAGTTCCTGTTTATAACACAGAAAGAAAATGACACCTTAGTTACCCCAGCAAAAACAAGTATGTACAATCACTGCGCAACACTGCATATCACAGTGACACAATCTGGCACAATTCAGCAAACATGACAAGCAGACCTGAATTCTGAATGGCTCTGTGGAACGTATTACCAAAATTGTTAAATTTTTTTTTTTTTTGCCAGAGACATAAATGTTTGCAAAAATCTCTCTCTCTTTCAGCATTGCTCATTTATTTTTATTTATGTAGAGTATCTACTCAGTGATTTTATATATATATATATATATATATATATATATATATATATATATATATATATATATACACACACATATATATAAAATAATATATATACTCAGCTCATATATTACTTTTATGTACAGTGCTTAAACCTTGACTGTGTTATTTTCTGCATCCAACATATTGCACTTTCTGTTATTTTATTTCATGTTATGGTTTGTATCCTGATTTTCTGTTATCTCAGTGTAACCCAGTCTGGGCCTGAAATTGTTCACTTTTGATCAGTGAACTTCCCCAGTAAATACACATACACATATGCAAGCATACATAAATAAATGTAAATAAACATACATATACACATGCATACATAAATAAATGTAAATAAATGTACATATATATATATATATATATATATATATATATATATATATATACATGCATACATAAATAAATGAAAGCAACAAGAAGCTCTTCAAAATCCAGTTACATTTTACATGTCGAATTACTGGCAACAGGACACAAACGGAGAGAAAGCAGCAATTCAGCTTAGAAGTTAACAGAGAAATAAAAAAATAAAAAAAAAATATTAAATCAAAGTTATAGTACTGTATTCACTGCATCTTTTGCAAGCGCATTTAATCTGCATCCTCTTCTTTTTATTTGTAGTTGGATTTTTTCAAAGATTCTTGGAAAAAGAATGGATTCCAAGGGATTATGGCAGCAATACAGAAGGGTTACATTCCAAAGAATAATCCCTTCAGTAATGAGCACCTTGAATTCTACTAGACTTAAGCAGAGTCCGCCTAAAATGTAGACAAAAGCAGTCCACATCTGCTTCCGCATCTGGTCTAGGCATGCCATGAAAATATAATGCAATTCTTAAAATATGCAATGTGACTTAATTAATATATTTTTTTAATTACTTCCCAACTGAGCAGCCAAGTGCTCCGAATTGTGTGGAATGCTCCGCATCTGTGATCGAATTAGCCCACTGTTCTGCCTGAACAGTGGTGGCTCTCCTTTGTACTTTTTGACTGGCTCTTATATCGCAATTGTAGCCAATCAGCATCGCACTAAAAGAGACAATCTAGTAACTGTTCCTGAGGCAAAGGGAGCCAATCAGGAGGAATAAAATGCAGCCAGTCACATACTGCTACTAGTTTTTTGCACCATGCAGAAAGCCAACAGACTAACAGATTTTGGTATGTCTGACCTCTCTACTAAACTGAGAGGTTGTATTGTAACTAAAACATAGTCTTTTGCTACAGTGTAGTACTTTGTATTAAATCCCCTACCTGAACCAGGTACCCAGCAGCCTACCTCCCCATCTCCCCCTTAGGGTATTTATCTCTCCTTATTTTTTGTGTTGTCTAACCCTGTCCTCTTTCTTCTTCATCCGCCTACATAATTTAAATGTAATTTTAAACTTTGTCCACTAGGGGGCTCCCTTCTCAAGGCTCCTATTAGCTTCTAAATAATCCTTACCTTTTTCTATTTTAGTTCAACACTAAACTACTCTGTTATACTATTCTGTCCTGCCATTTAGCTTACTTTGTCTAGTCCATTCTCATTTCCTCTTTGTTTCTGCTATAGTCCTTAGCCCTAGCTATTTTTTAAATATACTAGCACTCCCTTCTTACCTCTTACTTCCAAGAACTTAGCTGTATTCTGCTATTTCACTGACTGTTTCTGTGAGCTATTTCTCACTTGCTCTTACCTGCTCCATTCGCCCCGCTCCCCACCCCTACCCCCAATTCTCACCCACCCTCAGTACACTTAACCTTATACTACTCAGACCACACCCCTATCTTCTATTAACCAATTACCTCTCACTTCCTCATTAACTTACCCATCCTATCCCCTGCTACCTTCATCTACCACATTTTTCTCTCTAACTACGCCACCCTTTTACTATCTCATTAATTTATATATCCTATTCACCTATTTTCCCTTTAACAACTCTACCCTTTAACCTTGCTCTTACCTCTGTCTCATATCTCCGAGCATCTATCTCCTAGTCCTCCCAAACATGCCTAGTATACACAGGGCTACCCTCAATAATGGCCTTCTCTTTCTCACTATTATTACCCCCCTATTTTTATCACATTACCTTACTTGCTATGAGCATCATAGCCTCTCTAATTTTCAGCGCCCCTTAAAACACACAATTTCAATTTCTCCTCTAGCCATAGAAACCCACTTGAACATAACATCCTCACCATCCTACCTCCTTCCTAAATTCCACAGATTAACCCATATTATGTATCCACACACTAAAAACCAAATCCCTCTCCTTTATAAAATCTTGAAACACCATCATAGCCCTTTACAGCTCCTATTACTGCATGGAGATATACATCCTAACCCAGGCCCAAATAATACAATGTCAGATCCTCATTCTGACCATCCATCACTTCTCGCATCTCCAATATCTCTGACAATTCTCTCCTCATAGGCCACCTCAATATTCGTAGCCTAAATAATAAAATAACCCAACTTCATGCCCTTCTACACGTACATTCCTTTGACATCCTGTGTCTTACAGAAACATGGCTCAAACCAGTTACTAAGGATAATGATATAATCCCACCAGGTTATAACATCCTGAGATCAGATCGCCTAAATAAAAAGGGTGGTGGTGTAGCAATATTATATAAATCTCATTTACAGGTTACATCACTAAATACCCAACCTCCCTCACTCAATAGCGTTGAAATCCTAATCTCTAAACTACAGATAAATGCTAATAAATCATTATATATAATCTGCTCCTATATCCCTCCAGGAAACAACATTAACACTCTTGAAACTGTCCTTAATTGGCTCTCCTCATCCTTTCCACAAGAAACCATACTCCTTGATGACTTTAACATTGACTGGAACTGTTGTAACTCTTCCTAGCCTAACACTCATATAAACCTATATGGCTTCAATCAAACCATTACCTCCCCTACCAGAACCCATAAACCTAACAACAAGCAAACCACCTTAGACTGGGTTCTAGTTAACAGTAATCCCCTTTCCTACAAATCAGATATACTTCCTGATTATATTAGTGACCATTCTCTTATCTTCATTACCAGACAAAAAACCTTCATACCTAACCACACAATCTATAGAACTATCTGAAACAAAAAACACCTCAAGCAAGCTAGCTTTCAAGCCGAACTTAAAGCTTGCAATTGGTCACCCCTTAAATACCTACCACTTGACAAAGCAGTCTCTTACTTTAATAATAAATTTCTGCAAATCCTAGAACACCATGCCCCCTTCTCGGACAGTCAGAACTAAGAGCAAACCTGCACCTTGGCTCACTAAGGAGACAAAACAAAAAATCCTTCAAAGAAATCGAATTTGGTCTAAATGGAGAAATACTAAAAACCCAACTGATCATGAAATCTTTAGACAGTTGAGAAATGCTACAAAAAATCAATAGTCCAAGACAAAAAGAACCATTACCATAAGCTCCAACACATCCAACATAAAAACCCTCAAAAATTTTGGTCAGGTATAAATAGCCTACTCCACCCAGGCCAGTCCAAAACTCCAACACCAGCTAATTTGACTCAAGATTTTCCCTGCCAAATTGCAAACTCCTTTAATAAATTCTTTGTGGACTTAGTCCAATCATTAGCATGCACCTTATCACCAGCCAGCATCTCCAACAAACTCTCACAAACCAGTTTACCTCCTCCCCTCCAATTACAGCCTGTTCCAACCTCTCTCATTCATACCAAGCTTCAAAAACTAAAACCATGTACCCCCTTAGCTGACCTCCTTCCAGCTGAATTTCTGCAAATGGCAGCTGGAGTACTTGCTTACCCTATCTCTATCTTAATTAATAGGACCATCACAGAATGCACTATACCAACTCTTTGGAAGGTCTCATACATTATACCTCTACATAAGGGAGGAAGCTCAACTGAACTCTCTAATTTCCATCCCATAGCTCTACTTTCTCCTTTAGCTAAAATCATGGAGAAATGTATTCACCGGCAACTTCTCGATCATCTCCTCCAAAATAATCTTTTAGCCAACTACCAGCATGGTTTTAGGCCTTTTCATAGTACTACTACTGCACTACTATCATTTTCTGACTCAATTAATAAAAATAGAAACAACAACTTACTCACCTCTGCCCTCTTTTTAGACATCTCCAAAGCCTTTGACATGGTGAATCATCACTTAATGCTAGATATTCTTACTTCACTTTCAGTTGACACTCAGGCAGTCAAATGGTTTGAATCCTATCTTAGAAATAGACAACAGGCGGTCCTCTGGGACAACAGCCTATCCACTCTGCTCCCTATCTCGCAGGGAGTCCCACAAGGCTCTATCTTGGGGCCCCTCCTCTTTTCTATTTTTATCAATGATCTGAAAACATCTCTACCTCAAACCACCTGCATTCAATATGCCGACAACACAACCCTAATCTGCGCAGCAACATCTTCTGCTGAACTTCAGTCTAATACCCAAAAAGTATTTACCTTAGTTGAAAACTGGTTCTCCAAATGCTGTCTCCTTGTTAACCCCAAAAAAAAAAAACTTCTACTGTTTATCCCTACCCAGAAGTCTCCCTCTATTGATTTCACAATTACATCAAATGATGGCACTGTAATTGCACCAGACTCAACTACTAAACTCTTTGGCGTAACAATTGACCATAACCTCAACTTTGACTCGCATATAAACTCAACCATCAAATCAGTAAATAGAAAACTGGGATTCCTCTATAGGCTAAAACCATTCCTAACACCTATAGCCAGGACTACTATTGCCCAAACTCACCTAATTTCCACGCTTCTCTATGCCTCCCCAATTTTTACAAATCTATCTAACAATAATCAAAATAAGCTGGCCACATCTTACAATAACATTGTCAGATTTGCCACTGGGTCCTCATTCCGTACTCACCATTGTCAAAATCTACATAAACTAGGATGGTTGAAACTGCAAAACCAGCTTCTTTTTCAACAACTAACCATCACCCACAAAATCTTGCATCATCCTATAAATACTCCCATTCTCCGTAACTTGATCAACCCCTATAACAATCTAAGTACCCTACGCTCAGCCAATAAATGACTAGCCACAACCCTAAAATCCAATAACAAATCAGGTGATTCTCTATTTACTAACACCATTGGAATCCTTTGGAATAAACTTCCAAGCAATCTTATATACCCCTTTCATCTACTCCTCTGTTCAAAAAGCATCTAAAAATCTTCCTTAATTCACAACGTCTGTGTCCATGCACTAATCCTGGCTGAAACTCTTTTTGTCACAACTAACCTTTTCTTATTTACTAAGTTTTCTGCTTTAAACTCTGTTGTCAAAAGTGTCTATTTTGTCTTATACCTATTATGCTATATACCTAGTTATATGTCCTTCCCTCACTGCTGTTTCTTTTGTTATGTAATGTAAATAAGCCTAACTCGTAGGGTTTTTTTTGTTACCATGTATAACCAATTGTTGATTAGTATCCCCTTATGTCTATAGTTACTTACGTATATTAGTTGTATCCAGCTGCTGTGGAGCTTTTCTTCATGGGCCTCTACTGAAAATGGACATATATAAAGCTATACTAACCTGGTCAACAAATGTAAAATAAAATAAATACATGCTTTTCGGCTCCAAAACTCGGACCGAACCACAAAAGGAGGGGGAGTATCCATATTCATCAAACATACCCGCACCTCCAGGTTAGTGGCACTGCATGAAGCATCGGAGACCATCCATGTGCAACTAACAGTGAGCAAAACTGCCTTTCAGTTTGTAGCCTGCTACAGACCACCCTCCCAAACTCAGGAACCCCACTCGGCTTTCCTGAGAACACTGGAGAATATGAAGGTCTCTCCAAACACCATTATATTGGGTGACTTCAACTACCCAAACATAGACTGGGAGCACTACTCAAGCCCCAAAACCCTCGCCCAGCGGTTCCTAGAATTTATAAACTCAAATGCTATGGAACAACTGGTCACCACTCCCACAAGAGGGGAAAACATATTGGACCTGATCATCACCAACATGGGGACTCTCTGTTCCATACTAGAGGTATACCCTTCATTGGTAAGATCTGACCATAAATTAATCTCACTGGACATCCATATACCGTCCCCACCCCCAGCCAAGGAAACCACGGTGAAGAACTTCTCAAAAGTAAAATTCACACTTCTTAAAACCGAGCTGGAATCCTTCAAAGCCCCCGGGCCAGCGGAAAATATAGCCCAAACTGCAGAATCCTTTACAAATGCTTTCTATGGACACCTACAAGAATGCATGGATCGTGCTATCCCAAATAAAAAAAAAACACTCATTCCTCCAAAGGGAGGAGACCTGTCTGGTGGACCCCAGCCATAAATAAACTGTACAACAGAAGGAGGAAGCTACTACATGACAGAGCAAAATCCCAAAAAGGGAAGGCATCTCTGATCAGTACTAGCAAGAAACTACGATCCCTCATAAAATCATCTAAGGCCAGCTTCGAAAGAAAAATTGCACAAGATGCTAAAGATAATCACAAGGCCTTCTTTAGTTATGTCAGGAACCTGGGTGGCAACTCCCAGATATGCTCTGAGTTAGTTCAAAATGACAAAAAATACACTGAACCCACAGACATTGCCAACATCCTGGCAGACAGGTTCAGTGCAAACTTCTCCCCCCCTTCCCCACCAAAAGAGCAAATGTCTATCCCAACAGAGTGTAGCCTCCCTGACATCACAGATGCACAGGTGAGAGCTGCCCTCTCCAAAGCAAAAAACACAGCATCAATGGGACCAGACGGTGTCCCGGGCTGCGTCTTACACGAACTCCAAGAAGAACTGAACCCTCACATAAAGTCACTGTTCAATCTCAGCCTTACTACATGATATGTACCCAAGGAATGGCGTACAGCAACAGTGGTCCCACTCCACAAAGGTGATGCCACAATGGACCCTGGAAACTATCACCCTATAAGCCTGACTAGCCTGGTCTGCAAAGCTATGGAGCATATCATCATGAAACTCATAAACAAAGACATTGGGAACCTCCAAACACTGGATCTTACCCAATTCGGCTTTGTTAAGGGCAGATCTTGCCTCTTGAACCTGGTTGACTTCTTTGAAACAGTCACCAAGGCCATAGATGAAGGGAAGGTAGTCCACACAGCCTACCTGGACCTCACAAAAGCCTTTGACACAATACCCCACTCGGGCATCGTAAATAAGCTCATCAGCTTAAATATCAACCCCTATGTCACAAGATGGGTTGCAAACTGGCTCAGGGATAGAACCCACATGGTCAGAATTGCAGGTGCCATGTCAGACTCTAAACCAGTTACAAGTGGCATCCCACAAGGCTCAGTCCTGGGACCTCTCTTGTTCGGTATATATTTCTCTGAGGTACAGGCTAACATGGGAGGACTATGGCTGACCAAGTTCACAGGTGACTGCAAACTGGGTGCCATAATCGACTCACCGACTGACACAAGCATCCTCCAAAAGGGTCTCACAGAGATGGATAACTGGTGCCAGAGCCATGGCCTAAAGCTAAATGCCAAAAAGTGCATAGTCATCCCATTTGGGAAAAACAAAGTGGCCACAAATTACCACATAGGTGGTAATCCATTAAGTACGGAAGAAGTAATTAGGGATTTGGGGTCCCAAGTAGATAGCAATCTCTCCTTTGACAATCACGTTGCCAAAGTGGTTAGAAAGACCTTCTATATAGCCCAACTTATCATGAAAGGGTTCACATCTAGATCAAGAGAGGTCATTGTGCCCCTCTACTCATCACTCATCAGGCCCATAATTGAATACAATGCCCCATTTGGGATGTACCTTACCTGACACCTGCAGCAACTGGAAAGACCCCAAAAGTACCTCACCAAGAGGATCAAGGGACTCAAACAGATGCCCTATGCACTTAGGCTAAAGAAATTCCAGCTCTACTCAGTTGCTTACTGCCTACTCAGAAGCGATCTGTGCCTTGACATATAAAGCCATGTCCAACCCAGAATTAATGGACATGCTCCACCTCAGGAAATCCAAATCCCTTAGAGCTACACGCTCCAGCGACTTAAACCTCAGCACAGAAATAAATAGGACATGCTGGAGTGACAGATTCATATCCCAGAGGCTCCCCTCACTCTGGAACAAAATCCCAGGCAGAGTCCCTCAATGACCCTCTTCAAGAGAAATCTTGACGAGTGGATGGGAGATCGTAGGTTTACCCCTGGGATCTCTTCTGTGTCCCTAATAGACAGAGGCACAGTAAACTAACCTCAAAAGGGCTATCTTCTGTGACCTACTATACAGAGGCACAGTCAACTAATTTAAAAGGGTGGCGAAAGCCAAACACACTCTGGCTAGGCTTATAAATGCCCTAGGGCAGATAGCCTAGTATCAACCTATGAACCTATAAAATAAAAATTCTAGACATTGTACATTCATAGACAGATGTGTGTGTGTATAAAATATAAAACAGGTGAGGTCTGGAGTGTGGTATACATGAAATATCTTGTACAACAGTTTTATGGAAGCTTCTCCTCAGGAACAATTTAGCCAATTAGAAAACAGCATTCCTGGCAAAAAAGGATCTGAATCTAAAAATCTATAAGATTAAACTATGTAAAACTAGCATATCTGAATATAACCCTTAATAAACTATTACAATAACAACACAAAATTACTTTGAATTGCTAAAAAATAGCTAAACTTTCATTTAGAACTAAAGTAGAAATTCATCTACAAGACAGCCCAATCATGCATAAAGCTCTGGAAAGCAGATCAGTAGACATGTTATATTTGCAGCACCAATCGCAAAGAAATGGGAACAGGTCATCTGAGCTTTGTGTTCCCTAACTTACAGTTCCATATTTTTTTTTCATTTAGCTCCAGTACTCCTTCAACCATTAAGCTCTTACCCACCATCCTATTGTTTTTGCAAGGAGAGCAAGACTCATTTACCCTCAAACATCCTTACTTATATATACCAACTCACCTGTCACACAAACACATTGAAAAGGAACAGAGCAAGGATGGACTTCCTGTGACAAGTTCCAGTTCGTTAGTGTCGGCTTATTCAGTTATGATCAATGTGTTGTAACCTTGCTACTTTATACATGAGTGCTAGTAAAATAACACTGTCACCCCACAAGGTATACACCCTTTCTCTCCAGGACTGACCATTGTGTGTGTGTGGGGGGGGAGGGGGATTTGCTCATGCATTTAAGGTTCAGACTTCAGTAATTCACATTCTCTTAGTCTAGCGATGCTCAAAGTAATGTTAGCAATATTTTAAACTATCTCTGACTAATTCTTTATTTGTCCCTGATTATTCTCTGATTTGTCCTTGAC
Source organism: Protopterus annectens (assembly GCF_019279795.1). NCBI lineage: Eukaryota > Metazoa > Chordata > Ceratodontiformes > Protopteridae > Protopterus > Protopterus annectens. The sequence goes on along the minus strand of NC_056743.1, from coordinate 945,675,861 downwards.
TAGTTGAGTTAATGGATTTAGTTGGGAGAAAATGTGGAGGGGCTGGAAAACCAGGTGCTGTAAAGTATTTTTTTAAATAGTTGCACTTGAATACTGTTATGTAGCTATTTGCTATGGCGTATACTGCCATTTATCCATGGTTTTTGCTGACATCCTATTCTTTAATGACATGTATTGAATTTTTAAAAATGCACGGTATTCACTAACTTAATACTTTTGGCAGAAAGTCCATTTCAACCAGGTCCCATGGAAATGGTGAGTTTTTGCACAATGAGAAAATAGGGTGTTCCACATTTTGACAATGACAGAAAAATGTCCAGTTTAAACCCTCTCTCCACATCTATGCTGAAAATAAAAAAAAAGAGTGAGGAAGCAACCCTTCTAGCAATGAACATTATAGTTTAGTCTTCATCCACAGCTTTATTTATTTATTTTATTTATTTACTTTTGTTTGTTTACAAAGGTAGAGAATTGATCAAAAATTGACCATTTTCAGACACTGTCCAAGTGAAGTAATTCTCAGTAAGTAAATGACATTAGAAGTTAAAAAAAGTCAGTAAGCATTAACAAAATAACGTATGAATACACGCAAATAAACAATATTGTTAACATGCATCGTTTATAGCAAATAATAATGGAGTAGAGCAGTTTAGAGGTGCATAGGTCACATGGCCCCATGTGAGAGAGATACAATTGTCAACTTTAAACAGTGAAAATAAAACCGAGCTCACAGCATGGTTATAGGGAAAATAATAACTTTATTTAGTGCTTTTGTATAAAGAAATAGCAAGACTTCATCAGAGAACCACAACTCATTACAGCCGAGTGACGTCTCCAGGCGTTTCTGCAGTTACACCCTACTGCTCCTCTAGGCGTCAAATATTGCCTGTTCATATTTGCATTAACAATTCCAAAACCATGTTACATACAAGGTATTGGAAAATTTTATCTTGAAGCATACTCTTGGAACTCACCTGCTCATTCACAGGCCTCTGGATCCCTGCCTTTTGCTTTTGCATATGTGCTTGTATCATGGAAACAAGCCTTTCTTTGGTGAACTTCCAGCTGTCCCTCACAGTAATGCATTGCATACCAACCTAATATTGATGTCACAATCTTTTCAGATCACATTGTTTTTATTTACCGATCTCTCCTCCCCACTGTTGCTCACAGGTGTGGTATGCCAGCTTCACTTGTAGGACAGTACACCATTTTTCTAATTTGTAATTTTCCAGCTATTTATTATGCTGCTATTTTCAGGTCATGCTTTACCTTAATATTCCCTTGTTTACCCTATACATTTATATTTATGCCCTCCCACTTGCTACATCAGTCATTATTAATTCTTTTCAAAGTCTTAAACATTACACATTTTTACTGCAGTTTATTGTTTATAAAGAATTAATTCTGAAAAATATATCATTTACCTTGGAGTCTTGGCTCATGGTGGTGGTGCTGCAGTAGCGTTCTCGCCTCACAGTTAGACGTTGCCCGTTCGATTCTCAGTTAGAGCGTCTTCTGTGTGGCGACATGTGTGAATGGACGTTCCTTCGCTGAAGGTTGTGCGTTAGGCCCGGCAAGCCAGTATGTAAAAATCTACTGCCAATCATTAGTGGACCGGAGTTCCGCTGTGGCGACCCCTAACCGGGAAAAGCCGAAAGACACAAACAAACCTTGGAGTCTTGGCTCTATGGCCCTACCTTGACTGCATTACAGTAAAGGAAATGAAACATGCTGTTGCTCACTGCCATTTCATTCTGGGTATCTTCTATTATATATTAGTGTTGTTTTCCTGGTTTCACAAACCTTGTATGTTACAAATTGATGCATTGTATTGTTGTTTACCCACTCTTGTATTCCAATTATCTTACTACTCCTTCTTGAGTCATTTTTCAAAATCATCTGTCTTTTATCCATGTATTTTTGTTTCTTAGTTCCTGTATTCTATGTATCTGCTTCTGCAGCTTAGCTTTAATTTGGAAATGATTCAGTTTCTCCCATTGTTTATTAAGTGTTAATGTTGCGTTCCCGGGGGTGTTTCACAAGATAAGGATCCTTTGAAATAATTTTGTAATGATAAACCTCATGTATTAAAAGATTCCTTAATGAGATGCATCAGGTAAAATTTAATGAGAGTATTACATTTTTGGTTATTGCCAACAAGAGTTTTATTTCTAGTTATTCCTCCCCAGGAGGGCATACAGTGGTTTAATGACAACTTAGGTGGCTCTCACCTAAAGCATGATACTAGTAACTTGTTGGTGGAGGCCATGGAAATAGTTTTATGAGCAATTTTGTCTTTTTTTCAATGTGAATATTTTAAACAAATCTCAGGAGTAGCTATGGGAGCCTCGTTGCCCCAGTGTTTGCCAATATTGTACTATGGTGTTAGGAAAAGACATTTGCTTTTTCATCTCATTTTGCTAATTCCAGAAAAAAATGATTTAAGATTTTTAAATGGCATCTTTATCTTATGGACTTTCAACCCAAATGGGACTTGGGAATTTTTTGGATGATATTAACAGTACAACCTCACTGCTGGTATTTAAAGGGAAACACAGATCTGACCAAATTCATTCTTTGTATGTAAAAATTAGTAAGGACCTTGTTGCAAACCATTTTTCATCTACTGTGAACAGGAAGGAGACTTATTGCTTCATTACAACAGTTACCATCCTCTTTGGCAAAAGAGAAATGTGGTAATAAGTCAGTTTATTAGGTTAACATGACTCATTACTGATGAGGTGAACTTTCATGATGAAACTGAACTTTTAAGTAAAATGTTCAAAAACAGACATTATCCTATTGACTTTATCCACAACTTTAAGAAGGCGGTGATTAGAGATACACCCCTTCATTATAGACCAGTTTTGAGAGACTGTCTTGGAATTTTCAATGGTAACAATGGTGGGGTGATCCCTGGGGATGTGAAGGGGGATTCTGAGGGCTCTGGTCTATGTATTTAGTTGTGCAATTAAAGAAGTCAAGATGATTTTAGAAAGAAATTAGTGCAATTTTGTAAAACCCCTGGGCAATGACAACATTCTGAGGGAACGTCCTACAATGGTATTTAGAATGGGGATCAGTTTGAAATAGATCTTTGAGAAAGGCGGTGCCAGTGAATGCAATGAAAACATAGCAATGAAAGGCTATGTCCAAATGTGGGGCATAAGCCCAATGCAAGATATATGCTTGAAGTGGTCAATTTTACCATAGTTTATTTTTTTACACACGTTTACCCCCAATGGGAGATTTAATTGCAGTACCAGAGGGGAAATATATTTGGCACAGTGCAGTTCCTGTCCAGCATTTTATGTTGGTAAAACAGAGAAGGTAATTGTAACAAGAATTTACCAACATGTGTATGCCATTAACCAGGGGGATTCTTGCAATGTTTTATATAAGCATTATTTATTTATTTATTTATTTTACATTTGTTAACCGGGAGAGTCCGACTGGATACATGTCCATTTTCAGCGGCGGCCCGGGGAGAAAAGCTCCAAGTACATAACAGACATATGAACAAGATAGTTGAGTTCTAAATACAATATAAAGATACATCACATCTTGGGAAAAAAAAAAACAACAGCAGCAAATAAAAAAAAACATAGGTCAGTTACAAAGGCGAGGCGCCTTGTTAAAAAGCGTTTAAGGATAGTGAGGTAAGAGAAGGGTAAATGATAGTGGTTAATCAGGTTTGGAACAGGGACATTGCCAGAGAGTATTGAGATGGGGTTTAAGCTTTTTAATTGTAGGAGTGAGGGTTCTGAGGTGAGCATGGTCGGTAGGGAGTTCCACATTTTACCTACAACGTTTGAGAATAGAGAATCCCCAGCAGAATTATTGGCTTTGGTAGTTTGAGCTAAGATCTTATTGGAGGAGCGTAAAGATTGCAGGTTAATATAGGGGTGAATGATGTTTTTCAGAGCTGGTGTTTTCTCTGGGTGATACAGTATCTGGTGAGCCATTTTGAGTTGGTTGAAATGGAGTTGGCTGGAAAACTCTAACCACCCTAGTTTTTTATTTGAACTGTCAGAGTTTTAAGAATTTTTTTTTGTTCTAGAAAAAGTTCCACAGTTTGATAGAGGAGACAACTGGTCTGCACATGTTGAAAAATGGGAACTGCACTGGCAGGTGTTATTAGATGCCGCCAATCCCCCAGGTATCAATGATAGCATATGTATCAATAGTTTACTACTGATGAAAAGAATGCACATTTAAACACTAATGATGGATCGTCATAGTACTGACTGTGGCTATTTATGAGAGTTGCCGTTTTTTGTGTATTTGTGTTTGTATGTACTAGATTTTGAGATGTTGAGGTCATGAATTTAGATATTTTTCAATATGAGAGACTGCTTAGTTAATTGATTTTTGCTAGATATGAATTCTTGGGTCACTGGTATAAGAATGTTTTAAATTTTAACATTTCTTTAAATGTTCTTTTAAAATTGTGATTCTTTGTTGAGCTACTAGAGTGAGGGATAACATAAGTTATTTAAAGAGTCAGTTTAGAGGGACATTTTACCTGAAGTTGTTCACAAGTGATTGTAGTGAATGAAAACGCTTAAGTATCATTAAAACATACATGAATTTTCTTGATAAACAGATAAAAAAGAACCAAGCATTTCAGTGATGAAAGATCTAGCGTTAGTAACTAGTTATCCCTAGACCCTCTAACTGCTACATCACTAAAAATTATTTTCTGAGCGAAGTGTTGCATATTTTCCATTTCTTTGTGTGAGAACAGGCAGAAAATTACATTAATAAAAGCCTTGAAAAATGAACATAAGACTATGAAAGGAAGCTTTGCCTGGCTGTTGCTAAGCCCAGAAGCTCTGTAGCATCCTTAATCTTGTTTTCAAACATCCTAAAAATGTTCTTATTAATAAAAAAAGGTTCCCCTATTTCTTATATCCATTGGAGAAAGCTTGTCCAACAGAGGAGCATGATCAGCCAGGCCCATAGTAAAATCATCATATCCTTAACAGTGTGCAATAAATTACAGGAAACAAAGAAATAGTGAAGCCTATTAAGTCTATCAGATTTTTTATATCTAAAGTCCAAATGGGTCTATCTTTTCAATAAGGCATATGTGCACTTCCAAAAATATATATGAAATCAAACCATTCCGAAAACCAAAGACCTTATTTTTAATTCACTATAGAACCTGAAAGATAGTATTAAAAGTCTCTAGTTAAAATAATTTGCTAAGCATTCAAATATAACATGCAACTTGTCAAATCATCCAAAAGAGAGAGAGATTCTTAAAAAGGGACAAACTGACTCTATATTTAAAGAAACAATCAAATCAAACAGCAACAACAAAAAAAACTTTGTGTACTGCATACTTAATAAAACTACTCAAGAATTTGGATCTGCTCAGGTCACACCACAAAATGGTCTCCTCTGAAGTAAAAATAAAACCTGGAACCTCAGCTAATCCTGGAATATTCTGGAACTACTCTAAGGCTAAAAGCCAACTATTAAGTGGTAACCTGGCAAATTTTCAAGCCCTCATAAAACCTGATAACACTGCTGCTAATGCAGAACTGACTGTTCACAGAAACCCTATGTAAGCATATTAATAGCTGTAATAACTGCATAAAGACAGCTGTACCCACCAGGAAGAAGTATAGAACTAACTCAAAAAACAAGCCACTCTGGTGGAATCACAAACTCAATATGCTGTATAACAGAAGGAAGAAAATCATGGCAAAAATGAGGAGGTGCAGCACCCAGCAGGATAAAAGCACTCTCATCAAACTAAAAAAAAAACTCAGCGGACAAGTAATGCCTACCAAAGACAATTTTGAGGTAAATTGGTCCTCCCAGGCAAGGACAACCATAAGGCATTCTTTAGTTATGTCCACAACCTCAAAGGCAATACACAATTTTGTGCAGACCTCACTGTAAATATATCCACCTATACTTGAGACAGAAGATATAGCAAACCTCCTGGCCAAAAAATGCAGCTCTAACTTTACCCCTACCTCCCCCCTCAACCTTTCTTCAGTAAGTACCATCAAATATGACTTCCCTTGCTATCACTAGGGAACAGGTCCTTAATTCTCTCTTTAAAGCCAAGAACACTGCATCAATGGACACAGATAATATCCCTGGATGCCTTCAAAATAGCATAAAACATGAACTATCAGGGACTCTGGAATTGCTGTTTAACTATAGGGTCCAAACAGGCTTTGTGCCTCATGAGTGGAGAACAGCAACAGTTATCCCTCAGGACAAAAATGGGCCATCTACAGACCCTGGAAACTACAAGCCCATACTTCTCACTAGTTTCATAAGCAAAGTCATGGAAAGAATTATTATGGAAATGATCAGTAATGGCAAAGGAAACCTCCAGACACTGGACACAACCCAATTTGGTTTCATCAAGGTCAGGTCATGCCTTCTCAACAAGGTGCACTTCTTTGAGAAGGTCACCAAAGCAATGGATGAGGCAAATTGGTTCACACTACCAACCTTGACCTGGCCAAAACTTCTGACATAATACTCCACTTGGGTAGTGTTGACAAACTCAAGAAATTAGGTATAAACCCTTATGTCACCCAGTGGATAGCCAGCTGGCTCACAGACAGGACCCAGAAAGCTAGAAATAGAAAGCCCACCTATAAAAATAGAGTCTATATCAGATCGAAAGCTTACAAGTTCGAAGCTCACAACTTCGAACTACAAACCTTGAAAGCTGACATCATCGAACGTACAAAAAGAAATACTAACTACCCAGAAAAAAAATGCTCTATGAAGGGGAGCAAGCCCCCCTGCACCCCCCACACCCCCCACACCCCCCGCTACTTAAATATATCAACTCCAAAATCACACTATAGTGCAGTAAAGGGAAATCTTCCCTTCCTGCACTCTATGGCGATCTCCATTCTGTGGTTTGATGTTCAAAGTTGTGAGTTTCGGACTTATCAGCCTTCGATGTTCCAGTATAAACCCATAACAAGAGGCCAGTCACAAGCAGTGTCCCTCAGGGATTGGTCTTGGAACTGCTCCTTTTGGCATTTACTTTTCTGAAGTCAAGGCAATGGCCTCTGGCTGACAATTTGCAGATGACTGCAAATTAGGAGCTGTCACTGAATCACCCACTGGCACAAACACCTGATGTCAGAGGCATGGTCTAAAACTTAATGCCTATAAATGCATAACATTATCCTTTGGGAAGTCATCCACCCTTGGCAACTATTATACTGACAACACACACCTAAGAGTTGACACAGTAATCAAGGACTTGGGAACACACACACACACACACACACACACACACACACACACACACACACACACACACACACACACACACACACACACACACACACAGTAATCTAGCCTTTGACCATCACATGTCTATAGAGTAGTAAGGAAATCATTCTATGTTGTACAACTTATAAAGAAAGGTATGGTATCTAGTTTCAAGGAAGTCATTGTTCCACTCTATATGGCATTCATTAGACCTATCATTGAGTACAATACCACTTTGGTATGTACTGTACCTAGGCAGGCATATCCAACAACGGAAATGTCCACAGAGGTTCCTCAGTATAGGTCGCAAGTAGCATGTCCTATGCAAACCATCTAAAGGCCCTATCCCTGTACTGTCTCCTACAGACTGTTGAGGGGAGATCTATGCCTGGCATACAAGGCATTGTCAGACCCCATTCTGATGAACCTACTGCATATCCTCAAAACAAACAGCACCAGAATTACCTTTTCTAAAGACTTAAACCTTGCATGTGATATAAACAACCTAATGAAGAGAGATAGGTATCCCAGAAACTACCCCTTCTCTCAAACAGACTCCCCATCCATATGAATCAAAGTTCTTCCTTAACTCATTTCAAGTTCAACTTAGACAATTATATGGGGAATAGGAAATTCATCCCAAGTTTGCACCTATGCCTCTAATGGACACAGGCAGCCTGTAAATTGTTAATCTACCAGGCCCCTGCTTACACTTATCAAGGGTACCAGAACTTGTCAGAGATTTGGAATGCATGGCTAGGCTTAAAAAGGACCTTATGGTCGTTACCCTAGTAAACACCTATGAACATATTATATACGTACTGCAGTCTGTACAAAAAAAGAAAAAATGTATTTGCATTCTCCCTCACCTTGTTGTAATTATAATTTGATGTAACTTTCTTAAAAGCTTTAGTATTAGTTAATACAATATACCAAACGGGCAGGAGATGTACTTCTTGTAGATAAGGAATGTTAATGTTCTCACGTTTAAAAGCTTTATTAGATTTTCTCTCCCACCTCACTTTTAGTCAACTCAAGAGCATAAAGATATTTAAGTCTCCACTAAGATGTCATCTTAATAATTTAAACAGGCTAGACTCAGCAGAGCACTTGGTCTATTACCCCATGGGTTTAACCGAACTATGGAAACTTACTTTAATACTTTCGCTCAGGCAAACTCCCCACATATCAATCCATCAAGCTCCCATAGCTATAAGCTAACATCTTTACCAACATTTACTTCCTCATATGTTTTAATATTCCTCTCCCCATTAATCAGTCCTTCAGACACTACTACTAAAAAACACCTCGCCTTTTCCCAGCTATTCATTTACTTACCAGGAGCCTCTTCTCATCCTATAAACCCTCTCTGCTTTCTCCCCATAGGACATAGGAATAATGCATTATTAACCTAATAACCACAAGCTTTATTTCTATTGCATTTTATTTTTTTTCCTTTGTACATAAAGGGTCTTTCTCTCCCATTAGAGTATGTGTAACTATGAAGTTTGTAGAAACTGCTCACTTGCACTCTTCCAAATAGTGTTTCATGTGCGTGTGTACTACACTGCTTATGTCAGGTACTGTACAATGTGGAGTTTTTTTCCTGGGGGGTAATGAATTTGATGAACAGTACTCTATCCAGGATCATAATAAATTCCATCTCAGTCATTCAACCGGCTGCGAGTTGCTGTATCAAGTATAAAGTAAGGTGAGTCGACAGTGTGTAACTGGAAGAATGACACATTCATATAGATAGGTAGCTATAGAGCTATAGGTAGAGAAAACAATATGGATCCTCAAGAATGGCAGCATTGTGATGACAGGATCCCCATACATGCACATACATGGGCATGAAACACCAATTTGTATTTACCTTGTAGTTCAGGGTAGTCAGGTTTGCTAGCATTTTGTAACTGGATTTAAAATCGGTGTAGCCTGGGAGAAAATGAAACTTGTGTATGTCACTTTTTTGCATGGTTGCAGGAAGAATGTAACAAGAGTATATCCACTGATTGCATGGCATGCAGTTGTACTTAAATGTAATAGTTTGGGAAACATATTAAAATTAAAAGTATAGCAGAAAAGAAGAATTATGGTGATGCTTAAGCAACACAGTCTGCATAAGTGAAGTACATTGAGTTTAGAACAATAATACAAAAATATTATTGTAATCTGCTTTAAAATATTTATTTTACTCAAGTAAATGAGATGGGCAAAACAAAATAAAAGAACTCAGGCAAATATTGTTAGTAATACAGTGATGCTATTCTACTGTGATATAAGTTATAGTAAAAATGTATTTGTGTTCTGTTGTCAATTATAATCATGGTATATAATGGCCACGTGTTCATACTTTACTATCACTCTGCCCCCAGGTCAAGCCTGGTAAAGATTTAAGGCTTGATCAAGCCATCAGCTTGGTTATCAGACAATGCATAAATATAGTTATTTAAAAACATGCATTCACACACACACACACACACACACACAGACACACACACAAACACAAACACTAATGTTCTTTCACATATAAAAGTGTGTGTGTGATCTAATTTTACTAGATGGCTATAATAAAACAAAATGATAGCATTTCCATTAGTTATGCAGTGTTTGTTCATATTTAAATGCAGTACATTGGCATATGGTACTCAGATTACAGTTAGAACTCAGCACTAGCTTTTTAAAACGCTGTACAGTATTGAATTCTATGCAAGTGTGGCATAATTCCAGAATGAAAGAAAGGATTCAGGTATAACAATACTAATAATACAGCGGCACTGTTTTACAGTAGGTGATACTAAGGATGCACAGGTAATACTCGATTACACAATGTAGTACAGAAATATTCCGACTTATTAAATGCTGGTAAAAAACACTCTTAAAAAGTACTGCATTTGTACGCCATCAGCACTATTGGAGAAATATGGAGACACATGATAAATGATACCCAACTGCAATAGTTTGAAGGCATTGCACAATACCATGGAATGATGCTACACTATTGATATATGGAATTTTGTAATACTATCAATGTCTCCATTGCACGTTTAGCACTTGTAACACAACCATTCTTTTCTTTGTTAAAGAAAGATAACAAAAGGCAAAGAGAGAGAGATGCACCTTTACATTCAATAGCAGGGCATCCAGCATTTTTTTAACAATATAACAGGAAAAAATCAAGAGCAGTTGGACAAACTTAATTGCACTGAAAGAGAAACTTTATCCAAACTAAACGTAATATCACAAATTTAAAGGACCTTATTGACAATCCAAACATGTACTTGCAAACCCCTGGCCATACACTTTCTTATACTACTATAAGGAGCACTGCATGAACTGCAAAAAAAAAAAAAAAAACACTGCAATGAACTTCTTACAGGACAGGGAGTGCTGAGGCAGCACATATAGACATATTCCAGCACGAAAGAGTAACTGGCCTCCTGCACTTTCTGACATATGCTCAGATAAAGATTTGCAAATGCATGGTAGGTAGAAAGAAAGGTAGACTGACAGCACAAAATCTGTCGAGCTATACAGCTGAAGCAAGTACATTTCTGCTTCTGCAGAGCACTACGTTTGTAACGCTTTCTGCCACTTCTACACCTATACTACCACTACCTAATTCTTATAACTCCCACTCCTGTACCTCAACTCCTTTTAACCACACACACACAGACCTGCCTTTTCATTCTCCATGACTGCCACTCTTCATGAAAATATTAAAGAACTGCAAGTATCTTGTATAGATATCTTATTATTCCACAGCTAACTATTCTGTTATTACAAACAAATTCTACTAATACAAGCACTACTTCTTAATTAAACATTATCTGCCTATTACACATCTTCATCAGTAATTATTAAACTACATAGAGCTCTATATTTATTTAACATTTTCATCATAATTGCTATAATTTATCAATGATATAACTACTGGCACAGAAAATTGTTAATATTTGCAATCCATAAGCTATCATATTATACACCGATACTATTAAGTGCTTTGAAAATGAAAACACTCATTCATAACTGCAAAATATAGTGTGTGTGTGTGTATGTGTGTGTGTGTGTGTGTGTAAAATTGTACATGCATAGGATCATAGGGAGTTACTAGGCTATTGGTCCTGAGGCCCTTATAAGCCTAGCCAAGAGTTGAGTCCGTGTTTAAACAAGTCAGCACCCAAAGCCCCTGTCCAGCAAGGACACAGGAGGAATCCAAGAGGTGCATTTTCTGTTTCCCATCTAGTTATCCAGGTTGCACATGACAAGGGATAATGAGGTACACTTCTTGATGTGGGGAGGGAGTCTATTCCACAGAGGGGGTTGTCTCTGGGACACAAATCTGTCCCACCAACAAGTCCTATTCATTCCACAGACCAGGTTGAGGTCACGTGTGTGGGTAATTCGAGTGGAGTTTGACTTGTGGATATAGAGCAGTCCCATCAAGCCGGGGTCTGAGACTGCTTTCTAGGCCAGACAGAGGTCATCTCTGAGGAGTCTGCATGAAACTGAGTAGAGGGACAGACTTTTTAGTCTATCTGTGTACGGTAGATGTTTGAGGCCCTGGATTCTTCTGGTGAAGAACCTCTGTGGTCTCTCCAGCTGCTGCATCTATTTTGTGAGGTACATGCCGAAGGGGACTTTGCACTTTTTAATTGTCCTTATAAGGGAAGAATACAGGGATGTTATGACCTCCTTGTCTCCGGATGAGATACCCTTACTGGGCCATGTAGAATGCTTTCCATACAACGGAAGCAACACGGTGGTCAAAAATCAAGTTGCTATCAATCTGGGTGCCAAAATCCCTCACAACTGATTGTGTGCTTAGGATATTATCAATGTGATAATATGTGAGGACATCACTCTCCCCAAAGTGGATGATGATGCATTTTTTTTCATTCAGCTTGAGACCATGTTTCTGGCACCATTTGTTTTGGTGAGACCCTTTTGGAAGACGTCCGCATCACTTGGGGAACTAATGACTGCTCCCAGCTTGCAGTCATCTGCAAACTTGGTCAGCCATAGCCCACTCATTTTGGCCTGCTCCTCAGAGAAGTACATCCCAAATAACAGAGGCCCCAAGACCAATCCCTGGGGTACGCCACTCATTATGGGTCTACTGTTTGAGGTGGCTTTCCCTATTTTGATAAGGTGGGTTCTATCAATGAGCCAGTTTTCCACCCATCTGATACCATATGGATTGATGCCTACTTGAGAGAGTTAATCTATTATGTCCGAGTGTGGAATAGTGTCGAAGACCTTGGCCAGGTCATGGTAGGCAGTGTGCACCATCTTCCCCTCATCCATGGCTTTGGTGACTGCCTCAAAGTCTTCAACCAGATTTAACAGACATGACCTCCCCTTGACAAAGCCAAACATGGTGGAGTCGAGTGTTTGGAGGTTGCCAATGTCCCTGTTAATGACACCCATGATAATCAAATCCATTCCATGGCCTTACAGATCAGGCTGTTTA